>NW_012267228.1:4651475-4665510 GCF_000151885.1 Dipodomys ordii
TGCTAGGCATGCTGCTGAACAAACGCTCACATTTGTGGGGTCCCTACTGTGTGCTAGGCATGCTGCTGAACAAACGCTCACATTTGTGGGGTCCCCACTGTGTGCTAGGCATGCTGCTGAACAAACGCTCACATTTGTGGGGTCCCTACTGTGTACTAGGCATGCTGCTGAACAAACGCTCACATTTGTGGGGTCCCTACTGTATGCTAGGCATGCTGCTGAACAAACGCTCACGTTTGTGGGGTCCCTACTGTGTGCTAGGCATGCTGCTGAACAAACGCTCACATTTGTGGGGTCCCTACTGTGTGCTAGGCATGCTGCTGAACAAACGCTCACATTTGTGGGGTCCCTACTGTATGCTAGGCATGCTGCTGAACGTGGGGTCCCTACTGTGTGCTAGGCATGCTGCTGAACAAACGCTCACATTTGTGGGGTCCCTACTGTGTGCTAGGCATGCTGCTGAACAAACGCTTACCACGATGTTTTCTACTGGGACTGGAGCGTGGCTACTGAAGTCGGTGCAGAGAGGTGGCTGGAAGGCTCACTGCGGGATAAATCCTGGTGTTAGCATATGCTCCTACCCTACCCTGTCCTTTGCTTTACACATCAAAACCCAAGCCAAGGGCTTGGAGCGGCCTCAAGATGGATCCGCGGAGGTCTCTAAAAGCTTCTAAGTGAATGTTCCCTGTTTCCATCTGTCTCTCTAATCACGGCCCCTGCTCTCCTGTTAGTCTCAGCAACCTCCCACATGGAGAAAATGGGAGCAGCCAGGACCCATTCCTGCCAGCTCTTTGTTAAATGTGATTCTCTGAAGGCCTCTCTCCAGCCTCCAAAGAAACTGGGCGATCCTGGCCCGGGCTCAAGCTCCCCATAGTATCTCCGTGCTGTCACGTGGCTTGCACTAATTAGACCCACTAAACTGATTCAGAGAGAGCCAGAGCGCTTAGGCAATTAGTGGGGATTTGGCCACTGTCCACCGCCACCAGATGGCCTCTACAAGGCCCCCATGCTCTCAGGGCAGTGACACACAGAGTCAGAGCCGATGTCCTGTGAAGGCATGGATAGGAGGAAGAAAAGAAGACAGCAGCTATCTTATAAACAGAGATAGTGTTTATTCCATAGAAGTCATGAGCCACACCCAGGGCTAGACATCTCACACCATCAATCCCAGCCTAACATCAGCCCTGAAGAAAGGTGCCAAGATGCCTCCGCACTTCACTGAAAAGGAAGCCAAGCCTTTCATATGCAGTCTAGGGCCACCCAGGAAGATAGATTGTTGGTTGTGGGGCCTAAACTCTGGGCCTGGGCGCTGTCCCTCAGCTCTTTAGCTCAAAGCGAGCACTCTACCACTTGAGCCATAGTGCCACTTCAGGCTTTTTCTGCTTATGTGGTGCTGAGGAATTGAACCAAGTGCTTGCCTCAAGCACTCTTCCACTAAGCCACCTTTCCAGCCTCCAGGAAGAATATTTGAAGTGAGGATTCAAAGTTAGTTCTGCACAGCTACAAATCACAATTCGAATTCAGACAGGTCTTTTTGATAACTTAATTAGGAAAATTTTACTTGAATGTCACCCTTTGGCCTATATTGTGGTCTTGTATGTACTGTGTGCACGTTGGTCATATTAGGTCTTTTCTTTCTTTTTTTTTTTTTTGTCAGTCATGGGGCTTCAACTCAGGACCTGGGAGCTGTCCCTGAGTCTTTTTGCTCAATATACCAATGCTCTACCACTCTGAGCCACAGAGCCACTTCTGGTTTTCTGGTGGTTAATTTGAGATAAGAGTCTCACGGACTTTCCTGCCCCAGCTGACTTCAAACTATGATCCTCAGATCTCAGCCTTCTGAGTAGCTAGGATTACAGGTGTGAGCCAGTGCCTGGCTGCACATTAGGTCTTTATTTATTGCCACAGTTGTTATGTACTTGATGTCAGCTTGACTCACCATATTAAGTTTATTGACGGCAGACTTCATTGGTTCCTTTGGTACTCTACTGCATTTATGATGCCTGGTAAGAAAAATAATGTTTTAGCAACTGCTTGTTTTCTGCTTGCAAGTAAACAGGCACTAACAAGAGAACGAAGGAAAGAAGACAGGAATCATGGGAATATGGAGAGATGTCTGGATTTCATATTTACATGCATCTAACGATGCTATACTGGGAAGCCAGATCTCAGGGGATGGGGATTACGCCCTAATGTGTAGCATGTGCCTCTTCTGATGGTGTATATGTTCCCACCACTGTCAATTTCACTCTCAAATGATGGTGGTGAATGTAGGGCTGGGCATGAGGAGAGACCCAGGACTGGCTCTTGCCAGCCCGGGCCCACTTACTCAGGTATCACTGGAGTCTAGGGAAAGTTGCCCTGCTCCCTGGTTCTCATCCAGGATTAGAGATGTCTGCATTCTCTCAGCTCTGGCACTGTGTGCCTATAGATGATACTTTCCTTTTTTTCTTTCTTCTTTTCTCCTTCACTGAACTGAGGTGCTCCATGGGCTGGAGGGGGGGGGGAAGGGGCAGTGGCTATGTTCAGAGGTGAATCTCAAGCTCAAGTGAGGAGTTCCCATGGGGGCCCAGCACATTAGTTCTCCACTTGTCTTTCTCAAAAATGTTTCCAGGTACTTTCAGAAAGAGGCCAGAATTTTAGCTCGCTGCTGGTAGTGGCTCACGCTTGTAATCCTAGCTACCCAGGAGGCTCTGAGGATTGTGATTCGAAGCCAGCCTGGGCATCCAAGTCCATAGACTGTTATGGCGAATCAACCACCAGAAAACCAGAAGTGGATCTGTGGCTCGAAGTGGTAGGGTGCTAGCTTTGACCAAAAAAAAAGCTCCAAAAGCGCAGGGACAGTGTCCAGCCCTGAGGTCAAGCCCCATGACCACCACCACCAAAAAAATAGGCCACATTTTATTGACAGAACCTGTTTTCCACATAGTTACCCATTTCAAAAGTCACTAGTTTCAAAAGCTGAGTCTTGTTAATGGATGTTGGAAACCAGCACTTAGCATTAGAAAGCAGCTAAAGATAAAACACCTTTGCAATGAATTGCATAGAAATAGAGACTCTGAGATTTTATTTTTGAGAAAGACAATTGACTACAATGGAAGGGAATAAGGTGACATCTGAGCTCACTTGACCGTTGTCTCTCCCGCTTTTACCATTTCCTCTGCGGAACACAGGCCCTCCATCATCATCATTATGATGGAGCAAGTGCTCCAGGAAGAGCCAGAGACATTGTAACTCTGTGTACTGTATCTCTATCTTGGTAATATTTTCAATGGGTCTTAATGACTTAGCAACGAAGGGCAACTAAGTCACCAGGTGAGTGTTCATCTTGCAGGAAGCTGAAAAATGCAGGTTTCTGTAAACAGCCAGGGTTTTGAAGGAGTCACCATTATTTGGGTAGTTGTGCATAAAAAGCACAAGAGGTTTAGGGATTTAGAGACAGCAGGAGCTGTAAATGTTTGCTCTCTTATGGAACTCAATTGGAAATGGATTGTTTCAGCGTGCTGGCAGTCACCCACAGGAAGACTCATTAGACCTTTCATCTTGAAGTTTCTGTCCACCCCTAGTCAATATGTGTAATGCATTCATTTCAGATTTGGATGTGGAACACATTTGTTGAACCACCAGTATTTGCCAGGAATATTGGCAGGGTGGGAAGAGAGAATAGGCAAAGAAAACCTTTCCTCCAACAGCAGAGGGTAGATGTGATTCAATAATCTGAGAGCAAAGAAATATGAATGAAAACAGAGCTGTGTGGGAGGCATGCAGGGCTGTAGGACAGGCCATCAAGGTAGAAGGCTCTGGAGTGGGACCACCTTTCTTTAGTAATCCTATGACCTGAAAAAAGTCAGTTGATGCTTTCAAGGTAAATAGTGTTCTAGGATATGAAATAGCATCTTAGAAACACATCTATCCATCAGATTATTTTAAGGATTAAATGACAGAAATCAGCTAAAGCATTCAACATAATCTATGGCTACAGGACGCACCGACTAAATGATCAACTATTTCTGGTTATTTTTCTTGGGAGTAGCATTTGGAGTGAGATAAATGGAAGTGGCTGCGGGAAGAAGTAAGGATGAGGAGGGGCAGCGAGGGAACATTGACAGAGACAAGAAAGCATGAAAAGGGCAATGGTGTGTTTGGATAATGTTTAATGGACCAAGTTGGTCCAGTGTATATTGAGCAGGAAAGGCTGGATTTAGAAAAGGGCTTGGGGGGGGGGCAGTGTGGAGAGGCTTGGTAGACCTGAGTGCAGTATGAAGGCAAAGGGGCGGGAACTGTACATAGAATCTGCTTGAGTGACACAGTGAACTGCTTGAGGGCTTGGAGCCAGGATCTCTGCTGTGAGATTTGGTGATGCAGGTTAGGGAACATGGGTGCTGTGCAGTCATTGATGTTCTGCAGGTGGAAAAGGACTCCCAGAACAAGTCTAGGCTGAGGAAAGTCAATGGTGAAGGCTTAGAGAATGCCACATTTCAGAGATGGGCAGAGCATCAAGTACTGATGATACAATTAGCCAGGCATGGGTGGCTCACGCCTGTAGTCCTAGCTATTCAACAGGCTGTGATCTGAGGATCATGGTAGGAAGCCAGCCTGGGCAGGAAAGTCTATGAGACTCTTATCTCCAATTAACTATCAGAAAACTGGAAGTGGCACTGGGGCTGAAGTGATAGAGTGCTAGCCTTGAGTAAAAAAGCTCAGGTCCTGAGTTCAAGCCCCATGACCAGCAACAATAACAACAAAGATACATTTAGGGAAGAAATGTGGAAGGGAAACACAGACCTCACAGAGGCCGAGGGAAGATAAGGAAGGAGATTGCCATGCAAGGATCGTCGTGTCTTGAAATGAGACCAAAAGTTGAAGCCATGTGTGTTTTGTTGGTGGTCTAGTTAGAGCAGGTTGAGTGGCACTTTCCATGATAGCTGGAAGTGGAGGAGTGAGGACTGGAAGAAGTCAGTGTGGGTACCCTTCAAGGAACTGATGCAAAGAACAAAGACAAGTCTAGTAAGCTAAGTTGAGAGTACAGCAATTGTAAGTTAAATAGCTTTTAGCCAGGTGCTGGTGGCTCCCATCTCTAATCCTAGGTACTCAGAAGTCTGAGATCTGAGTTGTTCCCAAGTCTGAACCCCCTTCTGGAGGCATTTTAAACAAATCTCAGTGCTGAGTTTAAATTATTCAGGAGGTTTCTGGAGGCATCTTTTCCCCTCTGGTTCATATTCCATCTCCCTCTGGTCCTCATTAAAGACGTGTAGAGATGTAAATAATCTTGTGAAATATGTACTTTAATAGATATTTCAGCTGTATGGAAAATATACAGAATTGGTTAAAAACAGAATCTCACCCTCTGCAAAAGCTAGTCGAAAGTGGTATTTCATCAGCCTGGATCTTTACTCCTCCCCAAGAACTCTATGTCCCTGGAGCTGTTTTAATCTTAGCTCATTAAATGTTAATCTAATTTGGATTGGTGCTATTCATTCTGTTTCTGGTCACCTCATTTACCCAACTCAGTCTAGCTTTTTGTGTACTGAGTCTCTGTGAACACAAATACACCCATCTTCCCTTCATTTAAAATCCAGAAGGGAGCAATCAATAGCTGATCATTGATAAATGATAATCATTAGAAAGAATAAAGATTCAAATGTCAGCCACAGAATAGATGCCAGTTATTTGTTGTTGGGTAATTCAGGAAAATGTCAGGACCTAACAAAGAGTGATTGCTGTGCTGGGGTCATTACCCAGCTCAGGGAAGAGGTGTGCTAAGCATTAGTATTAATATTTGTGCTGAGGTAGTATCAGAAGCTTTGGAAACGGGTAGGGGAAGTTTAGTAACTCCAAAATTCTCTAGCATGTGTCATACAGGATAATATGCTCAGAATCTCTAGGTGAGAGACTTCATCTTCCATAATGGCACTGCACTGACAGTGGGTAGAGTTATTTTTTCTGGAGAATTTTGACTCCAAGATGGAGTAATGAGATGGAAATTAGAAAAGAATTTAGA
The DNA here is from genome assembly GCF_000151885.1 of Dipodomys ordii. Taxonomy (NCBI): domain Eukaryota; kingdom Metazoa; phylum Chordata; class Mammalia; order Rodentia; family Heteromyidae; genus Dipodomys; species Dipodomys ordii. Next base: position 4,657,477 of record NW_012267228.1, read on the forward strand.
ATAGCAAAAGTAGGAGTTTTAGATGGAGGAAGAATAGTAAGTCAGATGATAGGCAGCTTTCTGAGTGGTTATCACCATTTTCTTTGAGACCCATAGTCCATTTACTCTAGGAGTTATGTTTTTATTTCATTAGTTTACTTCAGGGTGTCCTTTTGCTTGTTCAGCTGTTCATTCATTTATTCATTCATTCATTCATCCATCTGAAACCATGCTCAGAGCTCTTCTGTGCAGACAATGGCTCCAAGATCATTGCAGAAATTTTATCAGAGTCTGTGAGATCTCCTGGCTTTGAGAAGAAGCTATCTGGTACAAATGTGAAGGATAGCTATTTATGCAATAATTGTTAAAAATGCAGTGGGACCCTTTTTAAAAAAAAATGATGCCAGACCCAGGGCTTGAACTCAGGGCCTCATGCTCTTGATTGGCTGTTTTTGTTGTTGTTGTTGTTGTTTTAGTTTTTCCGAAAGCTGGCTCTCTACAACTTGTTACAGCTCCACTTCTGCCTTTTGATGGTTAATTGGAGTTAAGGTGCTCATGAACTTTTCTACCTGGGCTGACTTCAACCTATGATCCTCAGATGTCAGCCTCCTGAGTTGCTAGGATTACAGGTAGGAGTTACTAGTGCCTGGCCAAGTGCAGGATTTCTGTGATAAAAGTAAGGAAAATGGGTCTAACTAATATCACCTTGTTCTCACAAGCCATCCTGATGCCTAGCTGGGTGAACGGGGCTTTCCACCCAGCTTCAAAGGCTTAGATGTGAGACAAGCCACCCTCTGCATTACAGAGGCTTAGATCACAGAGAGCCCTGCTTCAGGGAATAAGCAGACGTGTCGTGTTTGTTAGCCACAGGAAAAGCCTTGCTCCTTGTGCTATGTTTATTGGGTTTGCTTTTGCTCAGGCTTAATCTCCACCCTAAGCAGGTGGTTTTTGTTTTTAAAAGATTGGCTCAAGATCTGTACTGGGCTGCAGGTCTTTGAGACAGGAGTCCACCTGCAGATGTTGGCTCTCCTATAAAGACTCCCAATTCGACCTCTTAAAATGTGGCTGCTCTGTCTCTGACTGTTACAGTACAACAGAAGAAGTTTATGGAGAGACCACCACCTCCAGGGGGGGGGGAGTATGATAGGTGAATGAGAAGGAGGAGGAAGAAAATGTCAATTTGGATGAGATTTAGATGTTGATCTTGGATGATGGACAGTTCCTTACTTGCCAGGTGGAGAAGATTGAGAGGACACATGAGGAAGGAGACACAGCTGTAGAGTCTGACTGGGGAAGAGCAAAGGGATTCATGTGCTTGAAACTTGAACATTGGGGGTTGAAATTGAGTCATGCCAAGAGAACAGTACTAGATCGTCCAATTTTCTTTCTCTTGCTTGTAATGGAGTGCTATAGAATGCCATAGGTCATTTATTTTAAAAAAGAAATTTATTTCTAAGGAGTCTGGCAGGTCTAAGATAGAAGACCATGTCTTACATTATGGTCTCATTCAACGTTCCATACCAAAAGTCTCCCTCTCTCCCTCCTGGTTGGATTGCATTTGCACCCTCTTAACATTTCCCAAGAGGGGCTAAATTTCAATGTGAGTTGTGGTGGGGCAATCTAATCAAAGCAAATGCGTTGATGCTGAGAAATGTTCTTTTTTTTCTGTGCTGCTACTGGGACTTGAACTCAAGGCCTAGACATTATCCCTTGGCATTTTTGCTCAATGCTGGCAGTATTTTGGTTTTATGCCTGGTGATTCTTATAGCATGTTTTATTCTGTGACAAGATCCTAGGGTAGTCTCAAATGTGGAATCCTCCTGCCTCAGCCTCCTCAGTGCTGAGTTTACCAGTGTGGGCTATCATTATTGCAAGCTTTGAATAATGAATGTGATCAGTAAATAATTACATTTCTAATAGGTGATAGGGGATAAATATTTAAGTCTTTAAAGCTGGGATTTTTGTGAAAGACAAACTAAGAGATATTGAGGGATTGAGATATGGAGTCCAAGCCAAGGTTACTGTGATTTTCTGAGATGGAGAAGGTATAGGAAGAACAGAAGGAAGGCACTAAGTTGAAACTGGAAAGGCTGGGTGTTGGAGCACTACAGTAACTTCTACTGAGGATGTCAGAGGTACTTAGGAATAAGGGCATTACAGGTTAATATCTGTGTCAAGGAAGGAAATAGAATTGGGAATAACTACATGACATGTGTCCTAACATAGTTGGTAAATTTCAGGAGTGGGATAGGTGAAGAGAGGCTTAGGATGAGGAGAAGATGCCTAGGCATGCTTATTGGGTGCACAGAGGAGGAAATTCTGCCAGACACAAGAATGGCCAGGAAGGTCTGAGAATGGCCCCCCGTGTGAACACAAAGGAAGTGCCTCTGTCTCTCAACTGTTTAGCAAAAGCCCCAACAAACCCATGCCTCGGTTGGTTTTTAGAGTGAATATGTGATGTTCCATATTTGCACACACAAGTTTCTATTAATTGCCTCTACTGAATTTTAGTCTTACCCCTTCTTTATACTAATGGAAAAATAATGCAATCTCCTTGTGGTGATGCTAGTAATTATTTCTGAAGATGCGGGAGCATGTTGGGAGGTCAGCATGGAGAACTGGCATCTCCACGACCTGACAGGTTTGTGGAGCCTTCACATAAGAAGATCACATTAGCATATCTTAATAAGGTTATGTTTTTATTAACAGAAAATTCGTATTCAATGGCACCAACCTTATATATTATAATTAATACTGGGATAAAAACAGAGGGAATCCTTGTCCTCTGTTTTAGTTGTGACCTATTGACATAGAATTAGGCATGTCTTGAGTTTGTGTATACATATTTCGTAATTGGATGGAGTGCTGGTTAAATAAGGTCTCATCTCCCTGTAAATTAAGTTTATTTAGCAAGTATTTATGGAGGCTCTTGGAATTACTCTAGACTTTGAAACTAATGTATTAAAAAACGGTCATCATATCTACTCTTATCAAGTTCTGTTTGGATGGTGGGGAGGGAGAGAAATAGTCAGTCGATGGCAGATGATGACAGTGGCTTTGAAGGCATAGAGCAGAAGAAGGGACAGAGGGAGAGAGCAAATAGCTCCCGGGCCGCCTCCTCTCTCCCTGGAGGGGGCTTTAGCTTGTGGTAATTCTGGTAGGAATTTGCAGTGACTGAAATCAGACCACCGAGGCTCCTAGGCCTCCGGGGCTGTGATTTGTTATTGTAAAGAGACTGTACAGAGGAGTTACAGTTACATGAGTAAGGTAATGAGTACATTTCCTATTGAGCATTGTTATACCCTCCTTTGTTTTTCCCCTATCATCCCTTCCCTCCCCACCTCTGCAACTTCTCCCTCTCCCCCTCCAAGTTGTAAAGTTCATTTTCAACATAGTGTCTTGTACATCTCATTGTTACAATGGGTCAATCTGTATCCTTATTTTAGCGTTTTGTTATTTCTCTTCTCCTCCCCAAATTAGAAAAATGTATATACAAGATGCAGGGCACCAGAGTCAAATACCGTCAAAACGGGTTATACCACAACATGACCTCCTTTTCTTCATAAAGCACCTTGTCTCAGGTAGTTTGTTAGAGTAACACAAAGACATTCACTGAGGGCGCAGCCACCCAGCTCATCCTTCAGGGTCTGTGGAGTGTACAGCTGCAGGAAGTGTGGCCAGCCGGCTGGCTCCTAGTCCTGGCTCCTTCTCCCTTTGTCTTCCGAGCAGTGCCTGCCCAGTGAGCGAGTGAGTCAGGAGGACAAACGAGAGGAGCCCCACCCCCTTTTTTTTAAACACTGGAGCTTCTTGCCACAGGGCCTGGGCTTTTGCCAGTTCTGTTTGAATTTTTTTCTTCTGTTTAATGTGAATTCCTCTCCCCTTTCTTCTACAGAGGTCAATCATAAGTAAAATTCCTTCTTATTATTGGCATCCCCAGAATCTAACCGGACATAAGGGTTTCGTCTATGACATGGAACATACCATCAATGTCATAGATGAAACCCTTATGTTCTGCAACTACTAATATAACATTACAGACTGGAGAAGTTACAAAGACAAGAGGTTTAGTTCATCTCCCAGTTCTGGTCTAAGGTTGAGGAACCATATCTTTTTGCTGAGAGAGTCATAGGATATGCAACTTAGGGCGTCCAATATGTAGCATGAGACAAGGATTGTGTGTGTGTGTGTGTGTGTGTGTGTGTGTGTGTGTGTGTGTTGTCTTGTCTTACTCTTTTTCCTACATTCACTCATGAAGATTCCACTCTCCTGATCTTGTCCAGTCTTCCAGTCATCCCTCTAAAGCCCACCTCTAAGCACCATGTTGGGCTACCGCTCCAGCCTCCTGAGACAACACGGTACAGCCAATTTGATGCCAAGACCTCCTCTGGGAGCAAAAAGAAAGCATTTGGTTTCACATAGATCTCACATTCAATGTTCTATTTGATTTGCATCCACTTTTTGACCTCCCCATATTCCAATTTTATTATACTTAAAAGAAAGAGAATAATTCTTCATTGAGCTTTTCAATTCAATGAAAGAGTACCTATGAGTGATTTGGGGTTGGGTTTGCCTGGAAGAATATCCTATCTAGTTGATACACCAGAGAGAAAATGAGCCATCATTGAGAAAACGAGACAAGCCACAAACTTGAACCACCTGTGTAGCTTCACGTTATCTGGTGGCCACATGCCAAAAATGAAAACACAGTTGGGATTTATTTTAATAGTGCACTTTGTTTTACCCAGAAGATCAATTGAACACATAAGCAATATAAAACTTATTCACAAGAATCTTACTTTTGTGGGACTACTTGAAACTCACTTTGTTTGAAACCATATTTCAAATGCTCAATAATCATATGTGGCTGGTGGTTAGTCTTTTGAGTAGCACAACGCTAGAATGAATGATGAATTTTATTTCCAGTCCATTGCAATGCTTCAGTGAAAAGAATAATTAAAATCTCATGTAGAAAACAGGAAAGGTGGACGGGGGTGAAGCCAGTGGGCCTGTATACCTCGACAGGGCCCCCTTCCCTTCGCTCATGCTCCTGAGCCTGGAAGCCGGAGGGAACTCAGAGAACCTGCTAGATGGATAAGTGCTAAGAAAATAAATGCTGTTAATTTAGAGCATTTATGTACCCAGAAATAGGATACCTTTCATTGATTAAATATCTTAGGTATGAAAGAGCATGAAAAAAATCAATTCTCAGATGTTCACAAGGGAAATACAAAATGTAAAAGTGAATTTGAATATAAGAAGATGGGCTGAAATTCCCAGATGTTGTTTTGAGATAGGACAAATACCCTATTATTTGCACTATTCAGAGAGAGAACGGGAATTTAAAGTTATTAGAAGTAAAAGAAATACTTTCATAATAAAGGAAAAATAATGGCATGTCACAAATCAACCCTGTATTCAGCATCGATAGTTATTTAGCACCCACTAAAAGTGTCCAAGAGTAAACATGACTCATTTACTCAAGCATGTACGTACACCAGACCATGCATATTGCAAGTCTAATTATGATCCCTTTGTGATAGACAAGGAGACTGAAGAACATAATGGCTGAAGAGCCTGCTCAAGGCCACATAACTAATGTGGGCTAGAATGCAGTCTTCCTCGGGCAGGCTGATTCCACAGAGAGCCAGGAACCACTATGAGGCATTAAGAAAGCAAAGATAAATCCCAGTTGGTTCTTCTCTTTAAACTAGAGGCCGATGAGGGGTGGGTATGATAAGCATATAAACAGTTATAACAGAAGATAGAGAAGGAAAAATGTATGAGGGCAGGAACAGAGTTAGTTGAATGAGATCCCAGTGGCACCTAGTGGGAATCGTTTTTATGGGGCCAGTATGACAGGCAGTGGCCATTATGAAGGAGAAAAGCTATGGTGGTCCTTCCTGATAGGCTGGATTCTATGCAAATCATCTCATTGCTACTCTAAGGTAATAACTCAAGAATTAACACTGTGGCCTGAGGACAGTAAACTGTCATTGCTACCTGGAATGCTGTGTTTACTTAGGATATGTATGGACAGAACATGGAAGCGATAGCTCTGCTGAAAACTGGGGCGATTTATGGCTCTTAGACTGTCACCTCACATCCACAGAGCTGGGTTTTATATTTTGACCAAGGATCACAACTCACTTTTGATGCAAGCATAGTTCCTCTGGTTTCCTTGGAAAATATATCTGCAGATGTTTTGTTGAAACAATGGAGACCTAAGGCTCCCTTTTTTCAGGATGTAAATACACTATCATTCCTGTGTGACGTTATGATACCTTTAACAAGTCCCAGTGACATTTGGATTCTGTGAGGCTGCATTTCCCAAAGTGTCCCTACAGTTTTCTATGGACCAAAAAGAGTTCCAAAACATTGAAAATGTGGGTAAATGTGTTTATTTACTAGGAAGTTTATCTGAAAGGTTTTATCAAAAGCCAATGATGAAAACTTTCACCTGTTCTACCTCTCTTAGGTTTAATGAGTTGAATATTTTCTGCCTAGAATGGGCCTAAATATATTACTGTAAACTATTTGATATTGACAATAGTTAGCCAGGTTATGCTACAAAAATGGCAACTATTGAAATTGCTTGCTCATTAAATGTGAGCTCCAAGAGCTATTCAGAAATTTACACATGACTTTGATTACTGATTGACAATCTTTCATAACTTAACCTAGGTTTGGACTGATATAACTTCTAAATCTAGGTGAAGTCTTAATAAGTTTTCTCCTGGGCTGGACTTAAATTGCAATACTCTCATTTTTCACCTCCCAGGTAGTTTGGATTACAGGGGTCAGGCACAGTCTTTGGCCTGCCCTAGCTACATTTTCCTTGCTTGGTAGTTAGAAGTGGCTAATGCTTAAGAATGGAATAGAGTCCATTCTCAGCATTCACCCTGGTTATGTTTTCTCTTCTCAAGATGAGCACAGTGTTAGTAAATACTGAGCCACTCCTTCAAGGTGAAATATATGATTCAATTCCCAGGAGCCTCTGCTTAATTGATCAGTATGCAACCTTGTTTTCTGTATATTTCTGCTTAGATGCCTTTGTTAATGAGCACTAACCTCTCGGCCAGCACCATTATAACTCACACTGAATACTTCGTGTCTATCTTATGTGTCTTCTTTATGTACCACTTAGCAGTCTTCTTATACTTGGAACCCTGAAGAGCACTTTAGTGCCATATCTGGGAACTGTAGAGCAGAGTCTCTAGTTCAAAGAACAAAAATGGGGGCCACACAGTGCTCAGCAGAAAAAGAAAGCATGCTTGCAATCTGAAAGCTGAACCAAGGTGGGATGAGATCCTGGCACTTCAACCAGGACATCCTGTATCTAGTGACTGAAAAGGGCCATTGCTAGAAGCATGTCCACAAACGACCATGAAAGGTGCTATGGGTGCGGAGTTTGAGATACAAAGAAATTTTAGTGAGGAGGCAAATTCATAATCCATGAATAGACCAGTCATATTTCTACCATCATGTAAACTCTGTTGGATACATCGGTCTAGGGAGGCCAGTGGGTTTGTGCTTAACCTTAGCCAATCTAAGACTTTGGTAAAGAATAGAGTGAAGTTAATGTGCGTGGAGAGCAGAGCTGTTCACAGACACAAATCCAACCTTCTTGCAAATGATGATGGAGTGACTGCATTGTTATATTTATGTAATTATATTTTATTTAGGCTCTTTTTGCTTGTTTACTACTACTACTACTAGTACAACTACTACTACTACTCATATTTTCAAGTAGTTTTACAAAAGGGTTCCCATTCAGTATGTCTGCTTATGAGAACAATGCATCTTGGTCATCGTCCATTTATTGTTCATAGACTCATTTACCTTAGTAACCACTATTGTTACCAAGACCTTAAAAACCTGCTGGACTGTTGTTTCTTTGAGGATTTGTTGTTGGGGGATTTAATTTTTTGAGTTCCAAGTTTATTTTAGATATGAGACCCTTGCCTGCTGTATGGCTAGTAAAGATCTTCTCCCAATCCGTGGGCTTTCTATTGATCTTGCTAGCTATGTCATTTGCCCTGCAGAAGCTCTGCAACT
>NW_012267228.1:4666817-4899435 GCF_000151885.1 Dipodomys ordii
GGGGGGGAAGGGAGGGAAGGAGAAGGATTGGGATTGGGGGGGAGGGGGGAGGCTGGGAAGGGCTGTGAAGGGTAAACAAAGGAGGAGGCTGCAATGCTTGTAAGAAATGTACGCATTAACCTGCCCATGTAAGTGTAACCCCTCTGTACAGTGTGTTCACAAAAAACAAAAACAAAAACAAAAAACCTGCTGGACTTTGTCAGGAATTTCAATAAGGTAGGCATTCTTTATTCCCTGATGAGTTTCACTCCACCTTTAAGCTCACCTTTCATCATTTTGCTAGATGACTTGATCTTTTTAAAAAGTCATTTAAGTTTCATAATGATGATATGGTAGATGGTTAGTGATATTTCTTTGTTTTTGCTTTTAGACACCATCTTTCTATACAGCTTGCCCAGATTGATCTCATATTCATGACCCACTGCCTCAATCTCCTGAGTTCTGGGATTACAGGTTTATGCCAGCTGCTAGTTTTATGTCTAAGGCTTATCATTGTGCTTTGTCTCAACTCTAGACCAAGGGTTCTGAACCTTGTGGGCAAGTCACAGTGTTCTGGGGAATATGGTGTGTGTTTCAGGGTCTCTTCATCAAGAATTCTTCTATGTATGGGTGGGAGATAGAACACATATTCTAAACAATGATATAACTGAACATCTGTAGACCAAATTCTCAGAATTACCATTGCTGAACACATAGAGGGACTTTCTCAGGACGCTTGCTTCACATGATGGCTTCTACCTAGTTGACAAAATGGGAGGCAACTCCATAGAAAATAGTTTAAGAATCTAAAACACAAGGAACTAGGATTTCAATCATGCCTAGAATGTAGATTGGGTTTTTGCCATATTGGAATTGGGGAATTACTCTGAGTAATTTCTGGATGATAACATGAAGCATGTGAAATTGGAACTGTTGCAGGAGAGCCTAGAGCTGCGTCAGAGGCTTGCTGTGAGTCCTTGAGAAAAACTGTCGGGGGTTCTGAGCAAGTTGACCCCATCTGGCCATGTGCTCTGGGCTCTCCAACATCCATCTGTTTGCATTGCTGATAGAAGCTGTATCCCCAATGCCTTGCTCTGTCATTGGTCTAAACATTTCATTAATAAACTGTTGAATTGAATCACCTCTTCCTTTGTCTACTCACCTTCCTGCAGTTATGTCATTATGCAGAAAATTAATCAGAACTCACAAAATTGGTGAAAAGGAAACAGAAATAAATTGCCAGGTGAACAGGGAGAGAGGTGTGTGAGCTGCCTGCATTTCTTAAATTATTTCCCCAGTCACCATCGTAATTAGCCCACATTAGAGAAGACTTAATGGAGCACATTGGCAATTGCATCACTGTTAGAAATGCATTTCTCAAGTGGAGATGAGCTGTGTCATAAGGGCACAGTTTCTGAGTCATCTAATGACAAGAAATCTTTTATTGGTGTCATATATATGATATATATTTATATTTATATATATATTTGAGTAATTTCAACTTTGATTGCAAACCCCATGATACCCTGCATACATTTGCTTAGGAGCTACAACTACCTTGACAGCCTTTACATATCAATTTCACTCACAGACTTTGTGCTTTTGTTTGGAGTGAATGTTTTGTATATTTTGCTCATTTTGTTCCTTCCTGGCACCAGTCCACACAGCATCCCACGAACAATGCTACACCTAATTTGCTCTTGCAAATGAGAACAATTAAAATAACTCACCAGAAATGATGAATGCTCTCAGATGATTTACAGGCCAAGAGTAAGGCACAATGACTGTGTTTATGCCTTACTGTCATCTGATTTGCTGTTCGAGTGGAAAGGGCTTCTGGACACATTCTGGCTCGCATTGTCCATCTCTTCACGGAGACACTCAGCTGTTGGTCTGACCTCCAGTCCTGGGGGAATCTGGACCTGTAATGCCAGGTGGTCTTTATCAAATAAACCATATGCACGCAAATGGCAGGTGCATGCTTCTCAGTGGTGGTCCTGGTTTGGGAGGAGGTGGGTATGAGGATGCGCGCACATGTGCATATGTGTTTTCCCCAGTGTCTCAGCCCAGAGAGGCCTCATGTACCGCACAAGGAGCCTTATAAGCATATGGCCCTTCTCGCACGATACTTCTGGGTTTCAGTCTGATCTCAAATGCCTACAGGTATCTTCTTCAGACCTAATATTTATCCCCTAGGAACCTTTATTTTCTTGGATATCATGTTGTCCTTCATGCACTCCATGCTGTGTCTTCTCTACTTCCTATTGTCCCCATCCCTACTGTGGTCTTATTTGGGTGCCTCAAATAAGCCATAGTCTTTTCTCCTCCATGGTATTTACCTGCACTGTTGCACCTTGGAACCCTCCTAGCCTCCATTCCACCCAACTCACACATTCCTGCTTTGAATCTCAGCTTAAATGCTTGCACTTACAAATGCAGTCTTTGGTTCCCTTTGAACTCAGGGCCTGGGCACTGTCCTTGAGCTATCTTTCTCAAGTACTTTCCTACTTGAACACAGCTCCATTTCTGGCTTTGGTGGTGCCTAATTGGAGATAAGAGCCACATGAAACTTTCCTACTGGAGCTAGCTTTGAACCATGATACCATAATAAATGATGGACTGCCTGCGTTACACTGGTCTTGTAAGGTGGGAATGGAGCTGACAGTCCAGTTCCTAACGGCAGCTGTCATGATATCATAGCAGCACACACGTCTTGCCATAGAAGAGGGTAGTGCATAAAGGTATGCACAAGTACATAATACCTGATAACGATGAATGGGTGTATTACTGATTTATACATTTGCTATGCTATATTATTTTATCGTGTACTCCTATTTCTTTATTTTTAAGGCTACTGTCAAACAGAATGCTTTGCTACATCAGCAGCCTTACCCATTGCTGGGTTACCACGCCTCTTGATGGCATCAAGAAGCCTTGATGAATGGTCGGCTCCACCCTCTCAGTGTATGTGCATGGACTCCATGAGGTTTGTTCAGTGACCCCCCAAATTGCCAGCAGTGCATTCCTTAGCTTGTGACCCTATTGCCAGGTGACATAAGGCCATATTTCTTCAGAGCTACCTATATTATTTTGTGGGAGACTCAATTACAGTTTGTAAACAAATATATTTCTGTGGCAGCCATTTAAAAATTTTAAAAATCATCTCCCAGCTGCTTATGTGCATTCTCTTCATCATGCTCATTACCTTCTAACTTTTTGTGTGATTCTGGAGAGGGACTCTGGCCGGCCCAGAATAAGAAGTTCATGAGCACCTGCTTTGGTGACTGCTTTATTCCAGGTGATGAGGATAAAGGTCTTGGCATAAATTTGGAACTCAAAATTATGTGAGGAAGCTGGGTGCCAGTGTCTATAATTCCAACTACTCAGGAGGCTGAGATCTGAGGATAGTGGTTCAAAGCCAGCCCCTGGGCAGGAAAGTCCATGACACTCTTGTCTCCAATTAACCACCAAAAAGGCAGAAGTGGTGCTGTGGCTCAAAGTGGTAGAGCACCAATTTTGAGCTCAGTGACAGTGCCCAGTCCCTGAGTTCAAGCCCCACGACCGATAAAAATGCAAAAGAGAGAGAAAAATCAGAATTGCTTCCGCAAAAAGCAAATGGTGCCTAAAATATAAGTAAATTGTGCTTAATTTAAAAGATCAAGTGAAAAACTGAGATTTGCTGCAAGGCACATGCATCATGGAATTTGGACGGCATTATTGGAAAAGCAGCTCAAGTATCCCCAGCACTGCATAGAATCCTTCTTCCCAGGGTTTTTCCTTACTGACAGACTCCTTTGAACCCTGTCCCATGGTATCAGGGCTCTACTGCAGCATGCTTCTACTGGCCATAGTTGTAGTCTGGAAGTTTTCAAGCTGTTCCAACACCTCAGCAACTAAATGTCTCAAGAACTCTGTTACAGAAAGAAACCGAGATCCAGAATTATTGAGTGGTCATTGAACAGCAGAATCTGCACCTCTGGTCTGTACCGTGGACTCTGCTATAAGTAAGACTGTCTTTGTGGTATAATATTAACATGGTAGCTAGATCCTGTGGCAGGGAGTGATTGTGCTGAGGCTGGCTAAGGAAGGCTTATAGTTCATGGAATACAAGAATTAGGTTGCTGATAATGATGAGTGAAGATAAGCAGGTTTAAGAGCAAAAGTTATTTTTCATACTGACCTAACTCTTTTATGTTTTTTGTTTTGTTTTGTTTTTGTCTGTTGTGGGGCTTGAACTCTGGGCGTGGGCGCTATCCTTCAGCTCTTCAGCTCAAGGCAAGCGCTCTACCGCTTGAGCCACAGTGCCACTTCTGGTTTTCTAGTGGTTTATTGGAGATAATAGTCTCACGGACTTTCCTTCCCGAGCTGGCTTTGAACTGCGATCCTTAGATCTCAGCCTCCTGAGTAGCTAGGATTACAGGCATGAGCCACTGGTGCCCAGCTTTCTTTTATGTTATTTTTTTAAAATAATTTTCTTTCTGTCATAAATAGCCTCTCACAGTTGGATTTTGGAACAACAGAGTGGCAGGGATTGTGGCCAATCACAACAGCACACTACATCTGAAGGGAGAACCTATTAAGCTCCCAGCAATTGTTCTACGAAGATAAGAAGTCTGATATTGTCAGACCTTCATATACTTGCATGTTAGACAGAAATACAGATTTGGAGGTGTGATTTTTCTAACTTTAGTTATTACTCACCATTCATTGTAGCCAATTACAATGTGCTTTTTTTGTAAATATCCAGAAGATCCTTTACTGCCATGCTTCCTCATGTCCTCTGTCATTCGTACCAAACCAGGTGAACCCTGAAGCTCTTCTGTGCCTTCCATCCTTGGTGGGATGGTCTCGAGAGTCCAATGAGGTGCTTTGTTCCCTTAGTGAAGGTGGTGAAGACAGTTGCTCAGAAGTGATTTGAGTGCCACTTACTCCATGTGATCCCTTCTTCAGACTCCACCAAGGGGTCAGGCCGAGTCTGTTTCAGTGGCCAGTCTCTTTCAGCCTCCTTGAGGCTAGCTTCCCTGAGACACGGTGTCTGCCTGCCGCCAGACCACAGTGTAGATGCTTCATCAGATTTCTGTTATTGTAACGAGCTTCCTAAGATAAATCAACTTAAAAATAGGACAATAGCTCGTGATTGGAGAGGGTTCAGTCCGTAGGCAGTTGGCCTTTTGCTTTGGGGCCTGTGGCAAGGTAGCTCACCTTGGCAGCATTGGCAGGAGGAGTTCATGGAAGAAGAAACTGATGAGCTCATGGAAGCTGGGGAGGGGGGATGTGGGGGTGGGAGAAAGAGAGAGGGGGGAGAGTAGGAGAGAGAGAGAGAGGCAGGCATAGCTTTCTCCTACTAGACTCCCCTCCACCACATCCCAACAATCCCACAGTGTGACTGTGACACCTTGGGACCATGCCTTCAACACATGGCCTTTGGAAGACACTCAAGACCCACAGATGCTCACTGTATCCATCAGTGCTTTAAGAACCTTGCGTATCCACCATGCTGTGACAGGTCTTGCTTAGGGGTCTGGTGTAACTCTGCCTCCATACTTGGTGCTAGGCAGCTTGTGGGTCCTGGCAACCCAGAGACTCCTCCTGCCTTTTGGTTCCCAATAGCATCCTTACATTCTTTTTTTTTTTTTTTTGTCGGTCATGGGGCTTGAACTCTGGGCCTGGGTGCTGTCCCTCAGCTCTTCAGCTCAAGGATAGCGCTCCACCACTTGAGCTACAGCGCCACCTCCAGTTTTCTGGTGGTTTATTGGAGATAAGAGTTTCACTGACTTTCTTGTCCAGGCTGGCTTTGAACCGCGATCCTCAGATCTCAGCCTCCTAAGTAGCTAGGATGACAGGCACGAGCCACCGGTGCCCGGCTCATCCTTACATTCTTTTGTAAATTTGCTTCCTCCCAATTTCTAGTCTTCCTAAGACTTATTTTTCAATCTGGTTTTCTATCTGTATTTCCAGTTCTTTTCTTTTCTTTTTTAATTGTGAAAATACTGTACAGAGGGGTTACAATTACCTGGGCAAGGTAATGAGTACATTTCTTATCAAGCATTGTAGCCTCCTCCTTTGTTTCCCCTTCCCATCCCTTCCCATCCTCCCCCCACCACACCAAAGTTGTAAAGTTCGTTTTCAACATAACGGCTTGTACATCTCATTGCGTCCACTGTATCCCTATTTAAACGATTTGTTTTTCTTTTATTTTATAGGATTTCAACATCTTTATTTTTCAGACTTGTACCAGAATTTGGCTTGTTTTCCATTTGAAAGGGAATGTTCTTACTCTCTTATTCCTTCGTCTTGGTGGCATGATACTCTTTCATGAATGAAAACATGATCTTGTTGTCTCTCAGGCTTCTCTCCTGCCTCTCTGTACTCTCTCTTTCTCCTGTTTGATTTCCTTCTCTGCCTACTGTTTACCACAATTGCACCCTCCCAGGAATGTCCAGTGGTCTTTTGTTGTCTGTCATTACTGAGCAAGGCAAAGACACAAAAGAATGTGAGTCCTGTGTGTCTGGTATGGAGGAGCAGGGAGAGGGAACTGGTGGGGTGGTCTTTGTTGAATAAAGAGTAAGCTGCTATTTTATCTGTCACACCCAGGCAAGACTCCCACAGGACAATTCCCACTTTGCTGCATTAGCTGGTGGTATATGTGGTGAGAGAGAATGCATTTGACCTTCCATGTGTAGGGTGTTTTTATTCAACATGATTTTACTCAAACCCCTTGAGCTCAATTTGGTGCCTCTTCTTCAGTTTCAACAGAACTTGTATCTCAGTTTGGAACCTTTCTGATTCAATTTCACCACAGCCAAAGGAGGTAAGAATAGCAATAGAGGCTACCTAGTTAAATTCGAATGTCAGAGGGACAAAAAAATGCATTGATTTTAGTGAAAGTGTTTTTCCCCATCCAGTTATTCTATCATCTGAAGTTCCAGTTTCACTGGGCCTTTTGTATTTCACCTGGGTGACCAAATCCAAAGAATGAACATGGTGGCTGAAGGGAGAGGGAAGGGCAGTGGCCTGACTTCATTGTTAGGGGCAGCACTGGGGATGTGGAAGAGGCCAGCCTCACCAAACAGCCTCCAAATACTTGACTACTTTCTACTTCTGCCAGGCAGCTTGGCTTTCTCTCCTGTATGCATCCTCTACAAATGTCTACCATTTGATATATACACAATGGAATTCTATGCCTCCATCAGAAAGAATGTCATTGCCCCATTCGTTAGGAAATGGAAAGACTTGGAAAAAATTTTATTAAGTGAAGTAAGCCAGGCCCAAAACAACATAGGTCCCATGGTTTCCCTTATTTGCAATATCTAGTATATGGCTGAGCCAAGCAGAAAAGGTCAGATAAGGTGATGTTAGGGAAATGAACCCTAAGATATGTATTCACATTTTTTTTCATGTGATTGTTTCTAACACATTTATAAGATTATTTCTTTGTTGTTTTGTATGTCCCTCCCCCACAGTACAATCCCTGCTTTCACTGTATTTGATGTCGGTATAATTTGTGGAGGGGAAGGGAAAAACAAATCGTTTAAATAGGGATACAGGTGGACCCATTGCAACAATGAGACGTACAAGTCGTTATGCCGAAAATGAACTTTACAACTTTGGTCAGGGCGGGGGAGGGAGATGAGAAGGGATGGAAAGGGGAAACAAAGGAGGAGGCTACAATGCTTGATAAGAAATGTACTCATTATCTTGCCCATGTAATTGTAACCCCTCTGTACAATATTTTCACAATAAAAAAATTGTCTACCATTTGGATTTCTCCCTGCTGCTGCACATTTTATTTCACCGCAGGTGTAATCCATTAATAGGCTAAGCTGGTCAGTCCATAATGAGTGATGAAGGATGAGTGGATGAACTATGGGTGCTTCATCCCTCGCTCCCAACCCTTGTCAAAGGAGCCTGGCATGGCTTCCTCTGATCTTCTCTTCCATCCTCATTGTCCTTGGAGATTTGTACTGTGTGTGGTTCGGTTCTCATCTTAGAGGAATTGTGTGGGAGGGCAGGGATTCCTGCACTGTTCCTTCTCTGTGGTTTATCTGGTTTTCTTTGATCACATGGAACTTTCAGATAAATTTGTTGGGCACCAGGAAGCCCGGCCTCTCTTCTGGTTCCTCCCCTTCCTGTCAGGTGTCATGGCAGCGTGGCACCCCACACTGGGAAGGCGACCCCTCTCCTGAACACATGCCGGCCTCCCCAGACACTGGCAGGTCTCTGACTGATAGGACAACTCTGGCTGCAGCTGTTGAGACCCAGATAATCACTTTTCCCGCCTCTCTTGGCTGAGATCTTGTAACCGTTTCAAGACTAACCAAATGTTGGAGGTGTGAGAACTCATTTTAAAAGCTAGACTTGCCTGCCTGCCAAGCAAGGCAGCAGGAATGACAGGAACGATTTATCTTTCTCTATTCTTTGTGGGTATCTCTTTTAATCTTTCCAGCTGATCTTTTCCATCTAGCATGGTGTTTTCCTTGATTATTTGCCTTTCTGAGTTGGATCTTTATTTTTCTCTCTCTCTTGCATTCATTCGAATTATGTACCAGGATCTATTCTTGGGCACAGGACACAGCAGTGACCAAATCAGACTTCAGTGCCCATTCATAGGAAGCTTATATTCAGATCAAGAATAAATGAGTAAGAGGGTGGGCTGTGTCAGAAGTGCCCAGCGCTTTAAGAGAAAGGAGTCTGCTAGGGGAGGCGCAGGAGCAGGAGACTGCTATTTTAAACAGCACCTTGCTTAGGAAACTTCTCCTAAGTCGAGATGTCTTTGAAGAGAGGGGCTGGGGAATGAGCCAGCTGATCTTCAGGCAGACTGGAAGAGTGTGTATTCCAGGCAGAGAGATCATCAAATAGGACTGCCCCAAGGCAGGAATGTGCCACAGAAAGTCAAGGAAATGCCTGGGGGTTGGTGGGGGAACAGCTGGTTCTACCTGAAATAAGACAGCAGGGAGGGTGACCTCGCCTGGAGGTGCTGTCCAGATCACACAGGACTTTGTAGGCTTGTAATGTCTACAGCTTCCATGCGATGGATGTGAGGAGCCCTAGGCTCTTCCTCTGCAGCCTCCTGCCCCATAGAGCAATGTACTCTGCATTTTCTCAGGTTCTTAGGCAGGCCCCTTGTACTATTCTCACCAGCCTCATTTCTAGAGTGTTCTCTGAATAAAGCAATCTCGACTCCATCATCTTCTCTAGTCCCTGATCTCGCTTTCAGGCCAAACCCAGGCCTGCCTCTCAACAAGACTCCTAGTATGGAAAGGAGATTTATGCCTCTCCACTCTCCTCCTGGATCAAGGATCATAAAAAGTACTTGTTATGTTCTCACTGTTTAATTTAATCTGACAAATGAGCCTTTATCTCATTTATGGTGACTAACACTCACCAAGTTTCCCTTGAAGTAAAGGATAAGGTAAAATACTACTTTAGGGAGGAAGGAGAAGTTAAATTAGTTCCCGGGGTGCAATTACTAAGAACAAATCTAATACAGTCATCTAGCAGGGCCAGGCAGAGCACCAGCATTTGGGAAAGAAGTTTATCAATAAATGCCGCCTATATATGCCAACCAGCACTGCTAGTGTAATCAGTAAACATCTTTTTTGGCTTCTCTCCAGGTTAAAAGAGAGCTTAGCGAATTCCCCCTTGATCGCATCCTTTTAAGGTCTAACATCATAAAACAAAAGGCTGATAACACAAAGCGCCCAACTATCATTAGTTCTTAGGGAGCAATGTCATAGGGTCTAATTTAATCATTTAGTGCTATTAAAGTAGAAATTAGGTTTCCATGGAGGCAGTGGCTTCAGGTTTGGCAGGATTCTGATTCTCATTTGCTCATCTTTTTCTTCTGTAGAAAATACAAAATAGATATTCCTTGCTTGTTTTAAAGCTGTAAAGCTGGGAGATGGGCCCTCAGGCCCAGATGCTCCAGGGTACGGGGGGAGGGGGGGATGTATTGTAGCTATGGAAACATAGGCAAAGATGGGATGAGTCGTGGCTGGCATTGGTTAGGACCGGCTATTAAGAGACTACTGCTCTGGGCTTTTATGTTGGCTTGTTCACCTTCCCCTTCCCTTCCTCGCCCCCCTCATTCCCCCAGACCCTCCTCCACAGATGGGATCATGTGAGCCATAAATCTGGACATACTTTGCAAAGAAGTAGAATTAGGGGCTACTGTAATCACTGTAATCATGTCACCAGTGTCCTCTAGGTGAGTAGCAGAATAAGATTTGCCCTTCTATGATCCTTGTTTGTTATGATCCTTATCTGTGCTAGTCTGCTTTCTGATACTATAGCCAGACAAGTTAGATCAGACCAGCCTTTGGCCTGTTGTAAATAAAGCTTTATTGGAATACAACCATGCAATTCATTTGCATGCCATTGCTGTTTTTGATCTACCACTGCAGAAATGCCTGGTTGCTATAGAAGTAACAATCTTCAAGGTAGAACTATCTGGCCCTGCAGAAACTGCTGCTGAGCACTGACCTAGACAGGTGAGAGTCACAGATGTGTTTCTTTTAGTCAGTCTGTGAGTCTCTGTCAGACCTCCTGTGAGACTCTGTTACAGTCTGTCACTATGGCACTGGATAGTGAGAGTATAATTATATATTATATAACTTATATCAATGCATGGAGTGAAATGGTGCTGCAAAGTTCAGGCCAGGAAAAAAAGAATATATATATATATATATATCATATATTCACATACATATATAATATTTATATGTATTATATATAAGATATAAAGTATGTACTATATATGTATATATAATATATATGAGATAATCCCTCTCTCTCTATATATAGTAAAGGATAGGTGAAAGAATAACAGTCTACCACCTATTGTGCCACGGATGCCATGGGACAGCAGAGGTGGGGGCTGATAGGCTTAACTTTCCTGGAATTTTAAATGCAGGACAAAAGGTAAAGTTGATGAAAATATGGTGGATGTTGCATTGGTTGCATTTGTGCCTTCTCATAGATTGGCATCTCATGTTCATTTCATGTTCTGTGTTTTGCTGTAGGCTGCATATATTTGATAATTGAAAGTAAAACTGAAAAAGATATCGGGTAGGCAGGCAGGAAACAACATGGATAAATCAGTTGGTTTAGTGCGTTTTAGAGGAAGTTTTTCAGAAAGAGGTTTTCCAGGGTCTTTGGGAAAGTGTTTGCTCCCCCACTTGAGTGACAGGTGGCAGATGTCACATGCATAGAGAGGAAGGTCTCCTTATGATTCATCTGTGGCATGTACATATTTGCAGGTGTGTCTTCAGTGCTCAGTACTTTGATATTTATCACACTACTATAGAATCATTACCTTGCTTAATATATAGATATAAGGTATATCTATATGTTATTCTATAGATATATTTTATAGATATTCTATATACATAGATTCTATATATAATATACAGAATGTGAACTTCTACTACCTTCCTTAGCCAAATGGAGCAATTCCCATAAATGGTGTTTGAGACATAACTCTTTGAATGCCATCTATTTACAAATGCACTTACCCCGCCCCACTAGCAAGCTCACATTATAAGACTTGTTTTATGACTTACGTTTCTCTTCTAATTCAGAACATGCAAGTCTTCGTCTCTCCATGTAATGATTTTAATAGCATTTCACACAACTGGAAAAATGTCCTCTATTGTTTAACACCGGGACACTTATATCTGCTGGGTATTAATGGCTCACACCTCTAATCCTACTTACTTAGGAGCCTGAGAACAGGAGGATCATGATTTGGGGCTGGTCGAGGTGAAAGTGTTTTCAAGGCCTCTTTTCTATCCAGATAGCTGGTTAAGGTGGCATACTCTTGTTATCTAAAGCTACAAGTAGGGCAGAGATCAAGAGGATTATGGTTCCAGGCCAGCACAGACAAAAAAGTCCAAGAGACTTTGTCTCAGTAGAGGGAAGGTAGTCATGCTGATGAATGTCTGTTATCTCAGCAATGACAGGAAGCCTAAAATTAGGCGGATTTTGGTCATTCCAAGTACATGTCTAGCCATAAAATGATATTTTAAAAAAATCACCAGCAAAAACAGTACTGGAGGTGTAGTTCAAATAAAACTAAAAGAAAATTACCAGAGGCTAAACTTATGAAAAAACATAGCTTTTTTATCATCATAGAGGTGATGGACCTTTATTTGTATTGGTTATAGAGCTGGAGTCAGATGAAGGTGGACAAACAGAATTACACAACAAGTCTCTCTAAGACTGTTATTAAACACAACAGTCAAAACTTATTTGAAAACTTATGTTACTCCCAAGAGAGTCCAAAAAGTTCAATGGCTCCTTTCACATGGGTATGAAAACGTTTTGTTTCACAATAATAATATCAGTATTTCTTTGCAGTGATAGGTATGACTGACTCTTTTGGATCTAAATAGAGGTAGATTTATGATGGAAAGGAAGCTAGGAAATTTACAATTAAATCAGACATCATAGCCTAAAGCAGTTTCCTTTCCTTTGTAAAACCAAAACTTAATGATATGAATGAAAAAAAAAGTACCATTCCCAAATGAATTGAGAATGAGGCTGGATGTAGTCATGTGATGGTTACCAAGTCACCAGACTCCATGTTGGAAAGAGGATGAGGATGCTCTAGCCTCAGGGTAGGTACCACTTAAGGCCCTGAGTTTCCTGAAAGATGTGAAGAAAACGATGCTCTTTTGGATGTTTCTATTTAAAGCTGCATGTGTTCTATAGAGAAGGCTAGAATAGCCTTTCCTCTTTCCAACCAAATTCAGCACTAACATTCAGCCCAGTTGTCATCTCTTCCCCCTTACCATCCTCAAGGAGCCCTCAGATTCTGGACTTCGTGTGCCTTCCCTGTGCTGTCCCTCGTCCTGCACATTTCATCATCTCTCCACTCATCACGGCACTGTGAACTTGCTCATTTCTGCTTATCCGCTGATCTTGCTTGGGATTTGCTCTGGTTTTTCTTTATATCTCCCACATGTAAATCCATGGCTGTACTTTGTAGATGCTCTGGGATTTCTTGGATGGATGGGTGGATGGGTGCATGGTTGAATGGATACTGGATGGCAACACAAATGCATAAATAAGTTAAGAAATCAGTCAGGCTTCAGGAAAGCTGTAATCTGTAATCGTGGTTGCCTTGGTGACCATAACATGTAGTAGGATAACTACTGAAATACACGTTGTGGGGAAGGATGTTTCAATGAGACAGTCTTAAGTTAGGTTCTGAAGATTCTGCTTCAATTAAGTCAATATTCCCCTATTTTCTGTTCTCTGGTTTAAAGTCTGCCTAAGAAATTGTGGCCGATTCCTAAAATGAGTTCACCATTTTATCTAATTGGCCTTGATCATCTCCTATCCTGAGATAGGCCTAGCCACCTGCTTCTCATCATTCGCTGGACTTTGCCTGTGGCTGATAGTTTAGTTTATTACATATAGCTCAATTGTTCTGTTCCCCTCCTCCCCCATATTGGTGCGAATTATTCTTCATCTTAGTTTGCACAAGAAAGTTTTCTTTGTGAAACTTTTGATTCCTGGTGGCTGTTAGCATGTTTATTTATGACTGTAATAACCTTAGAACTCCCCTGGATAATCCTTAAAAACGACACCTTGTGTGAGGCTGTTTCCTGAGGTGGCACGCCAGGGAAGGAGCTCATTTCTCAGACATGGCTTTTCACATGCAAGAGAGCACAGGGCCTCCATTTGGATCGGGTTCTGGCAGGAAGCAGGTGGCACTCAAATTGTGCCACTTCAGGAGAATTTTTTTTTTTTTACCATGTCGTGGTCATGAGGTAAAGAAACAAAAAATTATGGGTACCACTATCATGAGGCTAGAAATAATGTAGATCTATGGGCGAATGAGAGGAAATGGCTACTAAAATGTAGAGAAAAAACCAGTAAAGACAAGCATGATAGGTGTATGCAGCACTACCTGATGGCTATATACCCTGTATGCAGTCCAGAGAGAGTCTTCCGTTGTCTGCCTGGGGCCATGCTCTGCCTCTGGTTCCCAGCTAATGGACTCCATGGCCAAATCCAACTGTAAGTACCTGAGCCATACTGGTTAGCTCCTTGGGGTAGAGAGCAGGGAGGGAATTAGTGCAGAGGGGATTGGCAGGCATGTGGAATATGCCACCTGATCCCCAGCTGCCCCCTGAAGCTTCAGTCCAAATTGGTGTTGTGGAAAACATTTTGACATTTATATATCTTCAGCTACTTCTGCATATACATGTATATATTTAATATGTAATGTACATATGTATGTATATGGCTGATATAAACATACAAACATGTATGGCTTATATAAACATACATAGATATAATTCATTCTTACTTCACATTGATATTCATCCTATAATTGTATGGAAAATCCTTTTATAAAACACATTAAACACGTTTGCTTGTCTCACTGCTAGTTCCAGCATAAAATCCTACTACTCTGGGTCCTACTTTTTATTTATGTGGAAGTCTTTCTTCATCTTTCAACATTTACTAATATGAGAAGTCACTAGTTGCAAGTGAACATATCTGTACCAAATGAGCCTAAGAAAGTAAAGGCTTTCTTGTGTAGGCTCCTGCTCAAGAAGGGCAGGTTTCTGAGCATCCTCCGCAGTTTCAGTATTGGGAGGCTGGGTACTTTTTCTATAGAATTGCATACTTCATGTGAATTAGATCCCCAAACCATCTCTTGGTGTCAGTGCAAGAACTCTGGTCCATCTTGAGTAGGTGAGCAACCTGGCCTGATTAGTTATGTTAGCAGAGATACAAAGTAGCCATATTGTTTCTTGAAACTTATTGGTGAGTAGCATTGGTGGGAAAGGTGGTTAGTACAGAAGATGATGCCAGTTATGAGTTGTGCAGATACTGTACAAAAGTATCCACCGAAGATTCAGCTTGTTTTCCTCAGTGAAATCTTCATAGATTTCCTATATAGTCTTCTGTTTCCTTTGTCTATTCATTTGTCCTCTTATGATCTAATTAGTTTTCTAAGTATTTGTCCGTGGCTCCTCCTAGGTGGAAACTCGGAAACAGGCAGCATATGTTATTTATCTTTGTAGCTAATCCAATGAGCACAGAAGCAATCAACTGGTTACAATGGGACCAGAAATCACATGTTGAGGTTTCTTTAACTCATTTACTAAATCTATTGGATTAAGCTAATCTTTAACATTTTTTAAATCTCTGGTTTCTTCATCTCCAACAATAAGCACCTCTTTGTGCAATGAAGACCACATAGTACATTCAGAAAGTGATAGTTCCTCCCCACAAAGGGTTTAATTTGCCAGGAATCTGGATAGTGTTGGAATCAGATGGTCCTTTTTCTGAGTTGCACTGTTGCTTCTTGCATGGCATTGGGCAAGTCATTTAACTTTTCAGAACCTCTGTAAAGGTAAAAATGTTACTTCATAAAGTTTTGATGAAGATTAGATGTGATCATATAAATACTGCGCATGGCTCTTGGCAGTTGCTCATAATGTTACCTATTACTCTCAAGGCCAAACTCGTGGCAATACTGGAAATGAGATGAAGTCTTGTTTGATGTTTCTTTCGCTCACCATCCAGTCTCATTCAGTACTTCTCATCCAGATATCGTATTGTCTGTTGCTACAATTGGAGTACAATCGATTGATTTCCCATTGTCTGCTCTGTCATTATGTCTTTGAAATTGTTCCTACCTGGGCATACTTAATACGGAACTTCTCTACACATTTTCTCTCTGATTTATAAGAGGAGCTCTTGCAGAGTTGTTTTGGAATTCAAGGAGGTAAATAGAGATAAAGTAGCTAGCATGCCTGCTCTCACAGAATAAGCCCTCCACACACATCTGTGTGCTGTGGTCATCACTGATGACATTATTGTCTCTGTTGTTGCTGGTCTTCCAGAACCTTCTTGAACCCTGTTCTTGGGCTGTCTGAGGATCAATAGAATCCTATTATTTCTTGTCCTCTTAAAGGATACAAAAAGATTAGGCCTGCTGGTGGGATCCATGAGGAGATGAATGTGAAACTTTATTTCAGAGCTTTAGGAGGCTTTCAGAGATTTGGGAATCTTCCCCCCAGAATGATGGATATTTATTTTTCCTTTCCTTATTTTTTTATATGACTTTTCTGAGCCAGATGCAGTAATGGATACTACTTCATTTTCTCACTGTTCTCTTTGACAATATAGTGGCAGCCTAGATTTATGAGATTCAGTTCAGCCATGTATGAGAAACAGAATTCAAATGGCAATGGCACGAAGCAGACAAGAGCTTCCTCCTGCCCACCTCCCCCCCCCCCGCCTCCATAGATGCCCAGTCCTTGGCAGTTCAGGACTCATATGATAGCTCAGCTTTTATCCCTGTCCAGCTCCTCCCTCCTATTCTCCAGGTTACCTCACAGTCACGAGGTGACCCATCACGGATCCAGCCACTGTATTTCTGTTCTAGCTGCAGAGGGGAAGGAGGAGCTGTGGGGAGTTTATGGTTTCCTCCTGAATGAGTCCCTTCGAAGAGCTTTCTGAGTGCAACGCCTTCCCGCTATCCCCTGAGAAGACTGGAAGCACGTGTTTTATCGGAGTTTACCCGAAAGGCATCACGATTGGGAGGTTTATGAACACAGCTTCCTAAGCTGGCCAGCTCAGAGCTATACTTGTAATAGTATTCTGTAGTCGTAGGCAGAGTGGGTTATGTGGGTTATGAAATCAAACCAAATTGGATTTGAATCCTGCCCCTGCCCCTTACTGTCAGGAGATGCATATGCAAGAGAATAACTTCTTTGAGCCTTACTTTTATCACATGGCAAATGACAGTAGTAACGGAATTCTTCATAGGGCTGTGGTAAAGATAGAAGGAACCTACATACAAGAGTTATTTGGTTAATACATTTTAAGTGAGTATCAATAATTTTATTTTATTTTTTGGTACCAGTCTTGGGGATTGAATTCAGGGTCTAGGAGCTGTCCTTAGGGTTTCTTTTTTTCTTCTCAAGGCTAGCACTCTACCACTCAACTCACAGCTCCACTTCTGGCTCTTTGGTGCTTAATTAGGGATAGAGTTTTGCAGATGTTCTTACCTGGGCTGGCTTTGAACCTCAAATCTCAGCCTTCTGAGTGCCTAGGATTACAGGTGTGGACTACCAGCATGTGGCTCATTCCTTTTCATGCACATCATGGGTCTGATACAGACTTAGAAAGTATTTGCAAATGAAGAAAGCAAAAACTCCCAGGAGCTGAGTAAATTGGCCACTGTCACACTGAACTGAAATGCAGTCTCTTCCTTCTCTAATGCGCAACACAAAAATGAAGCAGAGGTCTTTCTCACTCAGGCATTGGTCTTTTCCTTTCCAACTCCATAGGTTTACATAGTAATAAGTGGGTTCTATGGTACTTTAATTCATTGATTGTATTTATTTAGTGAACATCAAAAGTAGCCAGAGATGGTAAATTGGGGCTGAAGCCTGGTCTTGCAAAAAGAACTGGACACTACTATGAAGAAAAATAGGAAAGATTTTCTGTCTAAAGTAGAGTAAATTTCTTTGTCCCTGGCTCCTTGTGTGCTGATTACAGTGGTGATTTAACTATGCTCTGTGGGTTGGCCAGAGCCTATTAGTCTCTGTTTTCTGCCCACAAGATGGCTGTAGGTGGAAAGGCTCCATGATGGAAAAGTCTAGCACTTCTCAGTGCAACAGAATGTGTGACTGAATCCAGGCAGAAGAGACAAAAAAGGAGGCTTTGGTCCTTGAACCCCATTCTTTGATCACCCTTACTTTTTTGACATTTGGCTTAACCCTTTCAGGGTCCCACCGTCAAAAACAGAGCCCACCACTGCAGACAGGGGGTCCTGGATCTTGTCCACTGGAAGCCAGGGGTAACAGCTGTCCTACACGGTGTTCCAGAACTGTTAGCGTTGGCAGCAAGTCTCTACTTCTTGTGCCAATGCCAACAGTTTGTTGGTGAAAGCCTGCACAGATCAAAAAGGATACAGAGGAGAGCATCCTATAATTGATTAATGATGTCTCCCTAGGTTCTGAAAACAGAGTTCTGTATCCATGGGTCCAAAACTCTCCACTTCCTTCCTATGCTTGCATGGAATGAGAGAATGTCATGGAAGTGTGATGCAGGCCAGAAAGCATCAAGGACAATGCCTCCCACCTTATGTTCACAGCATCTCCAAACTCAGCGTGGGAAATCCGGCTCTCACCTGTGTGAAACTGGCTCCAACTAACATGACCCCACACCATGTGAGTCATCGCCACCTCCGCGAAGTCCTTCAGGTACTTAAATACTCATTTGAACCCACCAGCCAACAATGAAGCCTGCTGCAGGTGGCCTTGGCGGTGGCTGGGGGAGGCGGTCATATACTGGAGGTCGCTCCTTGTCTGAATGGACTTATCCGCCGAGGCTTCCTGCTAACCCTCTGTGGTCAGCAGAGCAGGGCCTCAGAAAAACCTACTAAGAGAAGTTTGCCTACAGATGTTCACCCTTCTGTTGACTGCAAGTTCACCAGAAATCCCCCCTGCATCACAGCCCCTATTTCCATTAGTAAAACAGCCCTTGCTTCTTACTCTGTGCTTCGTTGAGATAATATTTGTGCCTTTATCTGCTCAGTTTCTTCAAGCTAGAGGCCTTGTTCACTCCACTTGGTCTATCTAGATAGCCCAGTTCAAATTCTGACCAGCTTGGGCACGGCTGTTTTTACATTTACCTGCCAATGCAGTGTAGACCATCAGTCTCTCCTCAGCACATCTCCATGCAGTGTGCTCTTATTATTGCATATATTGAAATATTTGATGTACATAAATCATATGCTGTAGATGAATTTAAGCTTCCTGAGAGCAAGCATTTTAGCTTTTTTATCTTCTAACAGGCATTTAAGTCAGGTCTGTGCAACCTCAGATGTTGGATTTAAATAATTGAAAAAAAATACCAAATTCTAATTTTAGTTACTTTTTCCACTGGTTCTGTGTGTTGGTAGGGGAGAGAAAGTTTCTGGTTAATCAAAGACAGCAGCATCTGTTTTATGTGTTTGTCTTTGAATCCCCTCATTTCATAGATGACAGAAGAAGAAAGTCCAGAATTTAAAAGTAAACATTTTGAATTATTTCAACGCAGTTTGTAGGGAGAGGAGACCATTTATTTTCCCTTAGTGAAGAGCTCCAGGTTTTCAAAATTTATCACAACAGGGTTCCAAACGACATCTTGGCTAATTATGTTAATTGAGTTATTCAGATTGCTTATGAGTTAATTTTGCCTTATTCCATGTTTCCAGCTTATTAACTAATAAGCAAAAATTCAAGTAATTAAGGTATTTAAAAATGAATTTTATGTCATCCCTGGATTTGCTGTAAGGTTAGGTAGAAAAATCTTAGCCTTGGCTCTTGTTACCTTCTTGGTGGGTAGTCTCATAGTCCTGGCTTCACCCTGGTGCACCAGCTTAATTTTCTATGAGTTCTGAAGCTTTTAAGCTGTTAAATAACATCTTATTTTAAAACACATTATTAGAGAAGAGAGGAAAGGGAAGGATCACAAGTCTGACTTGCCCAAACACATTTATTTGCTTGCTTTCCGAAGTTTAATATAGACAGTTATATCCTAGGCATTTCAGGCTCTGGGCATCTTTAAGAAGGTAAAGTTAAGCACCTTTTTTTCTAGCACAAAAATTAAGGCATGTATCCCCACCATGTTTGAACACAGAAGCTCTCTCTTAGAAGGTTTTATTGCTCAGGCACGTCTGGATATCTAGAGAATGATGGATAAATCCTTTGTAAATTCCTATTGTCCAAGCCTGCCTTACTGTCTGGTTTTGGGTCTCTATTTTAGTCTTCCTATTTGGTTTTTTTTAAATCTTTTAGTTCCTTCAAGCTGATGCATAATGATTATACATATATTTATGGGGTACAATGTGATAATATGGTATCTACATATAATATCAATTGATCAAATCTGAGTGTTTGGCATTTCCATCTCTTTAACACTTAACTTTTTGGTGTAGGTAGCTTTCAACACTTAACAATTCTTAAAGAGACATAACATCAATGATTATAGACTATGTTGTGGAAGTTTAAAACTTTTTCTTCCTTTCCAGCTCTAGTTTGGTACCTCTTATCCTCTAGTGACAGTACTCCAATTCTATGAAATCAGCTTTTGAATTCCACACGAGTGAGAACATATGGCGTTTGTGTTTCTTTGCCAAGATTACTTCATTCAGCGTGATGTCCTCTGATTCTATCTGTGCTACTACGAGTCACAGGATTTTATTCATCATTATGCTGGGAATAATATCTCATTGTGTATGTCTATCACATTACTAAAAAACAACCCATGGCCACCCTGGCTCATTCTACATCTTGACGATTGTGGATAATACTACAGTAGACAGGAAAGTAAAGGCGAGTCTTTGACACATCATCCTACTCCTAAGGCTGGTTACTCCTTGATTTCTCTTAATCTACGCAGACTGTGGGGTTCTTCTGTAAACTCTGCTAGGGTCTAAACACAGCCTCTTTCCTTAGTGCGCTATGGAGGTAGCTAATGTAGAGCAACACAAGCTCTGGAGTAACAAAAGAGCACAGGACATAAGTGCCAGAAGCAGGGGGGTCTATAGATCAAAGGTCAAGTAGTCGCCATGGAGAGGGTATGGCCAGCAGAACCCAAAATACTCACTAGCTGGCCCTTTGCAGAAAAAGTTGGCACGTGGCTGCTCTGTAGGATGCCTGATTCAGGAAGCTGTCTTGCATTTTGGATCTGCTAAGTAATGTTGCTCTATTTTTCAAGATAGAGTACTTTGTGGTCCAGTCAGAACTGCCTTAGTGGCAGATATTGAAGGCCAAAATAAAACCATCCAGAGTGCAATCAAACACTTTTGGTTCATAATTGTAAGAGTATAAGATCATTGACGGCGGGCATAGATTAATCTCAGGAGCCCAGCTATGCCATCAGAAATAATCTCCCTTCTTGATTTTCTCTCAGGCACCCACGATTGTCTTGTCGATTGTAGCCAATCTCTCCTAATGGAGCAGGATTTCTTTCTTCTTAGGTCCAGGAAAAACCTTGACATCGTGTGACTACTGTGTATTGTTTGATATTCTCTGACCAGAGGGTAAAGTGTAGTAACTGGCCTGGCCCAGGGTGTGGAATTATTTATGAAAGAGAGATAGTTGCCAAAAAAAAAAAAGCATTGTCATTGTCTCCTCAATTGACGATGACTGAATGTTAGTGGGTAATTACAAAAGATCCTCTCACTCTATCCAGTAGGGAATCTATAAGGAAGCAGACCATAAAGAGAAGAAGAGAACCCATCACATTGGTATTTCTAGATTCTTTTATTTTTCGTAGACATTTCCTTTTGTTTCTTTAGTTTTCTTTGTTTCATTTCTTTTTCTGTTGTCACTTTTAAGGAGTTGTAAAAGGGGTTACAGGTTCATAAGTGAGTGTATGAGTATGAAACGTATTGCACATTGCCCTGCTTCCTTTGCTTTCCCCATTTCCCTTCCTTTCCCTGCCTACTACATGATTCATAGACACAGTGTCTATGGAATAGAGTGACTATATTTGCTCATCCTTCTTTCCTCCATTCCTGTGTTCACCCTTTTCCCACTCCTGCCAAAAAGGAAAAACAACAAAGAAAAACACGTTTCCATTTCTTGAAATTCATTTTGATGAATAGAACTTGAGATGTTCCAAGGAGTTACTCCTTTCAATTCCTCCCCTATGTATACCTTCCTTTATTCAGTTTGTGTAAATGCATAGAACTCTGTATAATTTAACACATTTGGTTGTATTTTAGCTCTAGCTTCCACATACAAGAGAGGGAGAGAGCTCTGAGCTTGGCTTTCCTAAACATGATTTGTTCTAGGTCCATCCATTTCCCTGCAAATGACATAATATTATTCTTTCTAATGAATGAGTAAAATTCCATTGTGTACCACATTTTCTTTATCCACTCATCTACTATAGGGCATCTGGGTTGTTTTCATAACAGGGCTATTATGAATAGTGTAGCAATGAACATGGTTGTGCTAGTGTCTTCACTGTAAGCTGAGTTGTAGTGTTCTGGGTTGATGCTTAAGAGTGATACCACTGGATCATAGCTTAGTTCTGTGTTGAGCTTGTGGAGGAACCTTGGAGCCACCCTCCAGAGTGGTGGTGCTAGTTTTACATTCAATAGGGTTTTACATGCAATAGGGTTCCTTGCCTAGCTGTTCCTGGTCACATCTGGTGACTGACTCGGCTATCACATGACTGTCCAAGGGAACAGCAAGAACAACAGCTGTAGACACGGGGTGGAGGCTAGGAAGGAGAACATGATGGTCTATGGATAATGATGTACTCTCACAACTACAGATCCTTGGAAAAACTCAGAACACTGTGGCTATAACCCAAGGGTTTTTTCTATGTTGTGATTTTCAGCAACAAGGTCTCAGTGTAAGGGAATACATCATGCTCAGTACACTGCAAGGTATGATTGGCACTCACGCTGCCCAAGCAAATCCTGTGTGGTTATTTTATTAGCTTTAGTTGAAGGAAGATGATTATTGACCATAAGTAGAGATATCTTTCCATCTCCAAAGTTTATTTCCTTTGTAACTAACTCAAGTTCAGCCATCTGAAAATATTTTCAATGGAAACAAAACCACAATTTCCTGTTCCTTGGCATTTTTGTCTATGTAGACTAAAGCTGGTCTGATGTAGGCGGCCCATTCCATTCACTAGTGAGTGAGGCTGGCTGGCTTCATTGCTTGCCTCCTACTTGAACACCTTGGGGATTTGGTGCTTCTAAAGCTCTGTGCAAGATCCTAGATGCCCATCAGTTAGACAGCTTTCCTGCTCGGTACTTAAGAATCCCTCAGCCCTATTCCAATCACAGATAGAATACGCATCCCAATTCTATTCTCTTGTTCAGCAGATTTCCAATATGTTTTTGCAACAGGTAACTGGTTTACCTGCCCCTTTCCCTGAGCTGTATTCCTTGTGGTCAGAGACTGTCTTATTCTTCATTGTAGCTTCAACTATTAGCAGAGTGCTTGGAATAGGATAGATATTCCATAGTCTCAGCTGAATGAGATGCTCACAAAATCAGCTTCCCAGCCACGATGTGAGGTCGGCACTATTGTAATCGTTGGCTTCTCACAAGTGTAGAAGTTATTGATCGCATACATGAAGTGTTACAAACAGAGTTTCAGTCGAGTGCCCCCCAGAACCCAGTGCCATTTGCCTTCACTCCTCCTCTGTCCATGGAAAGAACCAATGAACACATTTGTTATTTTATGAGACTGACATACAACATGATAGATGTAAAGTCGGGAGATTCACATACTTCAACCAATCTCTGTTAGCTCTCTTGATGTCTGGGATCTGCATTTGTGGACTGAACCATTGCCAGATGGAAAATATTCAGAATGAAATGTTTTGTCTGTACTCAACATGTGTACCATTTTCTCTCTTGTCATTATTCTCTAGACAATACAGCATAAAGCCTATTTACATAACATTTACATTGCAGTAAGTATTATAAGTCATCTGGAGATGATTTAGAATACACAGAAGCCTGTGTGTATGTTCTTAGCAAATACAATTTATATTGGGGACTAGAGCATCACTAGATTTCACCATCAGTGGGAGTGAGCAGAGGCTATCCTGAAATCAACCCCCACACCTACCAAGAGATGGTTTTTGTTGTCACCTTTATTTAGAATGTAATTTATTATTATTTGGGGGGGAGGGTTCAGTCGTGGGGCCTGAACTCTGGGTCTGGGCACTATCCCTCAGCTCTTCAGCTCAAGGCTAGTGCTCTACCACTTGAGCCACAGCTCCACTTTGAGCTTTTTTCTTTTTGCTTATGTGGTACTGAGGAATCGAACCCAGGGCCTCATGCATGCAAGGCAAGCGCTCTACCACTGAGCCGCCTTCCCAGCCCTGTAATTTATTATTAATAGAGAACTGCATCCAATAGTCAAAGGAAATAACCTGCGAGTTTCAAAAGCCTTAGCTATCAGAATGTATAGATGTGGAAGACCAAGGCTGATGGATGAGAAGACATTTGTTCCCGTGCATCGTCCACACAGTGTGCAGACTTTAGGTAAGGGTTTCTGGGCAGGCATAGTCAGGTGTAGTGGATATCAGCATTCTAGAGTGGCAGCTTTGTGCTATCTGTTCATGGAATCACTGAGTAATGGGGCCACAGATATATGGAACCACAGAGCTGTGGAAGCGGAGTCATGGAATTATGGAGTTACAGAGACATGGAGTTACAGAGACATGGAATTACCTCACCATCTTTGCATGATTAAAGACCTGATGCTCCCACCTGACATTGTGTAGTCACAAACTTGTCAGCTCTGCAACTTTTTCTGTGCAGAATGGGGAAAACAGTTTATTTTTTAATGTTAATTTTTAATTGTTTATTATGAAGGTGGTGTACAGAAGGATTATAGTTACAGAAGATAGGAAATGAGTACATTTCTTTTTGGACAATGTGATCCTTTCCCTTGCTCTCTCGGAAAATAATTTCTATCTCACCATGATACACAGATTGTAAGAAGATGACCTATTAAAGGCCTCCCGGAATAAAAAGTCCAGGTATAGACCTATGATGATTTTATTGTAGCTTTTTCCTTCTAGGTGGGGAAAAGCTAGCAGGCGGAATCAACACAGCATTAAAATATAAATACCTGAATGAACAACCTAGGTGTCTGTAACGATAATGCATGAGCGTCCTCTTTTGAATGAAAGCCCC
This sequence comes from Dipodomys ordii, assembly GCF_000151885.1. Lineage (NCBI taxonomy): Eukaryota > Metazoa > Chordata > Mammalia > Rodentia > Heteromyidae > Dipodomys > Dipodomys ordii. The sequence continues at coordinate 4,691,494 of NW_012267228.1, forward strand.
CTCTGGCATGAATAGATTGTTGCAGCCAGTTCATTGCCCATCTTGCCAGCAGATTAACTGCTTGTCTGAACTCCTGAAATGGGAATGGTGAGCCTCTGAGGAGAGGAAGGGACTTCCTGATTAACTCATCTGTTTTCCTCTCTTGTAATGAGAAATTACGCCTGCGCCCAGAGGGTTCTCCCGCTCTGGTGGGCTGCGCTGCTCATGTCACACATAGTGGCAGCCAGGCAGCCAGGCCGATGACCGAGACCTAGAGCGGAGGGAGAAATGATGTCGGGATGTAAGCCATTATGAGTATAATTCAAGGGGAACGTTATTTCCCTCTTCATGTGTCTTTGGGCACATCTCAGTACACCTTTGATAGTTACCTCAGTGGTTCTGCAATGGTATCCCTGGCCTGTTAGAATCACCCTCAGCTGAGAACTTGCTGAAAAATAAATATACATCCTTTGAAATGTGTCCTAGACTAATTAAGTCAGGAACTCTAGGGTTGTGGCTCCCAAATCTGTATTTTGCCAAATGTTTCATCGATATGAACACATACTAACTTTTGAAAAGCACAGTGCATCTTTACTGAAGCAGTGAAGGCCTCTTTAGGGAGGAAATGGACAGCAATAAAAGCCTAGTGCTGATACTGATTGCTTGTCTCATGGGGGTCCTTTGTCCACGATGCTCAATCTGCAAGACTTTGGTGAGATAATAAGCATTAGAGGGAAGGGAAAATGGTATGGAAATACAAAGATGTATTGTAATACAAAGTTTAAGAAAAACACATCAGATAAATTGGTTCCATTAGGAAAAGATAGCATGTATGTGTGTATTTGTGTGTGTGTGTGTGTGTGTGTATGTGTGTGTGTGTGTGTGTGTGTGTGTGTGTATTAAAGATGGGAGGAAAGAGATGGAAAGACAGAGGCAGAGGCAGAAGGAAGGAAGGAAAGAAAAGTAGAAGGAAAGAAAAAGAGGAGGAAAGAAGGACAAAGAGTTGGAATAATAAGGAAGGAATAAGGGAAAGTGGGAAGGAGGAAAGGAGAGAAGGAGACAAGGATTCGTTTATAAACCAGATTTTATACACATAAATCTAGTGCCACTTCATATTTGCCTTTTTCTTCCATGCTCATACTACTCCTACTTCTTTCTTATCTCCAGACATTTGCCCATTCTGTCCATCTGGACTGAGTATTCTTTCCATTGTATTTTCACAATCGTCTTCTCCCTCTTCCATTTGGCAGTTCTGTCTACCATGACTCTCCAAACCCACTCAGAACTTTTGTCTTCACTCTTTCATTTCCTATATACCATTTATCACCATTGTAAATTACTGAGCAAACTCCTCATACACTGGACCATACATGCCTTTTTTCTTCGTTTTTTTTTTTTAACAATACATGTCTTATTCCCAGTTTCAGGTTTGTCCTTACAGTTGAGATATAGACATAGTAGTTGCTTAATACTGAGCATCTTTTGAGTTGCATATTCTTTAGACAGATTGCTTTGTGTTTAATACTCTATAGAACAAGAAAACATGATCCATAATTATAAGAGAAATGTTGGCAGCCAGTTATTAGCTTGAAACAAGACAAGGCACAAAGAGATGCGCAGGTATGCTAGAAAGAGCTCATAGTGGTTTATGAGAGTAAACACCGAGTGTCTCCTCTTCCTAAGTCGCTGACCTCAATGATGCATAACTTGACATTCGTAATAGTGAGAATGTTTGCAACCTGGAAATTAATAAATACTGAATATCACACACCATTCCCCATGTTTCCCAGCCTGTCACAGATCACTATAACTTTTAGGTTGTGATTTGTAGAAAGGGATCCTTAAATGGAATTATTTTTGTACTTCTTTAAACCAGCGTATATTAATTATAGATGCCATTGGGAATATGTTAATTATTGTGTTATTTGAATACGTGTACATAGTATGCACTAAGTCCAGCTTTTCTTTAGCAGGCTCTGGCTTTCCCTGCCCTTCTGCCCCAACCAGACTGCTCAACATCTCACTATCCATATGCATTCAGGTCAGATTTTATTTCTGAGCTTCTACCCATGAGAGGGAATATGTGATACTTTAAATTCTTCATCTAGTTTATTTCACTTAGCATGATGTCTTTGAGTTCCATGTTGTTGTGAAGGACATGATTTCATTCTGATTTAAACTCTATTTATTTAATTTTCCAGTGGTTGTACAAAGACATAATTTGCCATGTCAATTTACCATAATCAGAGTCTCCCCTTCTTCCACCATTCACCCTCCTGCCTGCCACTGAAAGATTGAAATTGGGGCTATGTCTATTTTATAATATGCTAACTGCTAATTCTGCTTCTGTAAACCTGTTTACGCTAACACTGACCCTTCCCCTCCCAGAAATAAGTAAAAAGTTACGAAGTCCAGATGCAGGCCCAGGGACAAGGTCTGCAAACATAGATAAAGAACAAAAGAATCTGTTCTTCTAAATTCCTGTTTAGAAACTCTCAGCAAGGGGCTCAAAATAAAGACCATCTGGCAAGCCCACAAGTGTAACAAAACTTCCCGTACAGAGCTGAGCCAATCCTGGGGTCTTATGCTAATCCTGTGGTTTTTGTCTTTAAAAGTACCTGTAACCGCTGCTCTGGGCTTCCAGTCTGCTTTGGACAGGGAGCCCGTTTGTGCAAACGCCTAATAAAATCCTCTTGCTTGTTGCATCTGCTGGTTTGGAGTCTTGGTTCTTGGGGTGCCCTCCCGTTGAAGAAAGCATCCCAGTGAGTCTGGGGTCTTTCACCACCTACCCCTTCCTCCTCATAGTTTCCTGCTTTCTTCTTCACACGTGTATATGGAGTATAAGACTATTTGTCCCCTATTCTCTTGTATTTACCCACCCTCCTCTACTCAGCCTCCCTACCTATGCAAATTATACTTCAGTTTCCTGATAATTTATTTTGTTAAATTGTCTGTTAAATGTTCAGAGGGTTTGTTCCCCATGGAATGTGAATCCTGCATATACTAAATTTTCGTCCATTTGATCATGTATTTATGCGTGTGCCCTTATATATGTTTATACGGGAGGTTATATTTTGAGTGTAAGACCCATAAAAACAAATTAAGACAATATCAAAATTCCCTCTCAAGCCGGGCGCCGGTGGCTCACGCCTGTCATCCAAGGCTGAGATCTGAGGATCATGGTTCAAAGCCAGCCCAGGCAGGAAAGTCCGTGAAACTCATATCTCCAATAAACCACCAGAAAACTGGAAGTGGTGCTGTGGCTCAAGTGGTAGAACACTTACCTTGAGCTGAAGAGTGCAGGGACAGTGCCCAAGCCCAGAGTTCAAGCCCCATGACCGATTAAAAAAAAAAAAAATTCCCTCTCACTCCAGTGAGAATGGCTCTCATCAAGAATGTGAATAACAAATGCTGGTGAGGATGTGGGAATAAAGACCCCTAATACACTGTTGGTAAGAATGTAAATTAGTGCAACCAGTATGGAAATTAGTATGGAGATTCCTCAAAAAAACTAAGCCTAGAACTACCCTGTGACCCAGTGATACCCCATCTGAGCATTAATCTAAAAGTTTGCATGACAGACTACAATGAAGGCATATGAAGTACCCCACGTGTATATGTAATACATTTTCTTTGCTCATACACTGTTGCTAGGCATCTAGGTTAACTCTGTGTCTTAGCTCTTACTAGCACAGACATGCAGGTGAGTACCTCTTGAGTGTGTGTCTCTGGCAGTCTGTATTCAAAGGTAAAACTGCCCTGGCAGTTGACAAGAAGGCTTGAGACAAAGAGATAGAGATAGGAGCTGGTGTAAGTATAAACACACATCACTATGAAGGGAGCCTGGGCCCACAGGCCCCTCCCCAACAGTCCGCTACACCCGTTACCCCACTCCCCACCGCTTGCATGGGCAGGCAAGCACCTGGGGTGAATCAGGCTGGAGGGTGGGCAGGTCCAGGGCTCTGCCACTTCTGTCTTTAAGCAGCTCCAGGTTTTGCTGTTAGTACTATTTATGAGTCTCATTTTGGGAGCAATGGACCAAATGCTTGGAGATGTTTTAGTGGGAAAAACATCTCAGTTTTATTCAGTTTGTAGGGTTTAGTTTTCATGGAAAAAAAGAAGATTTACTGAAGGGTTTGAAATAGAACTGCTTCCCTAAGAGGCACTGGGCCTCACTCTTGAACTTCCCTAAATGTTTTATCAGTGAAATCAAATATTTATTTATTCTGCTTTAGATTTGCAAGGGAGGGTTCAAATCCCCTAGTCCATGACCTTCTGTAAACTAAAATCAGGAAAAGTACCTAACATCATTGGAACATGCGCTAGTGTTAATAGCTAAATCTGTAGTCCAGATGCATAAACAAAGATGGTTCTCTATATTCTCCAGACTCCAGGCCATTCATCTCTTAAACAAGCAGTGGTACCTTATTTGTATATCACTGTAGGTGGTTTCATTGGGGACACTAAAATGAGCCTTTAAAAAAATAATAAAACCGTCGTAACTCCTACCCACATTGACATTACAATCCTGAGTGTTTTACATCTGCAGTGTTTTACTTGGTGGGTGTTTAGTGGTAGGGGAAGGGAGGTTGCAGTGTGAATTGCGCATAAGTTACGTTTGTCTTGTACAACCAATTTAACGATATGAAGTGGTTGCAGACAGCACCAACTCAACAAAGAAATAAAGTGGAAAATTATTTTCAAGCTTTGTCACTAATGATGTGAAAGCATAAATGAGTTTCTCATGCTAACTATTCTCTTTATTTTATATTCTTCAGTGAATGCTAATAAGACACTGCAGTTGAGACTGCCTTGGGCAGAAATAAATATTATGCATTTGCAGTAATTAATTTATGGCAAGATGTAGTCGGTAAAGTGAAGTGGTGAAATTCTGAGTGCCTGACAACTTCTTACAGAAGCAGAAATAAAATGCAGTCAGCAAATGTTATAATGTAAAAAGCAGTGTTTAGTTATTACCACAGGGTTATATGAAGTTATTTAGGCTATTTTCCTCTTTTACCTCACCCAAAGGTTACACATTCATTTTATTATAACATGAGTGCAGTGTTTCCTAAACTGGGTAAATAAGAAATTGGGTAAAAGAATACTTCCTAGCTAGTCACTGGTGGCTCATGCCTATGATCATAGCTACTCAGGAGGCTGAGAAATGAAGCCAGGCAGGAAAGTCTGTGAGACTCTTATCTCCAAAAAGTGGAGAAGTGGAGTGAAATCTCAAGTGGTAGAGTGCTAGTCTTAAAACAGAAAAGCTCCAGGACAGTGCCCAGGCCCAGGCCCTGAGTTTGAGACCAAGGATCAGCAAGCAAACAAAAACAAAAACACTTATAAGATGTCTTTGCTATAACAATATGTAAATGAGCCCCTAAATTCCTTAACCTTCACCTGCACAGAGTCTCTACCTCAACCACGTCAGGTCAGGTCAGATTATTAGGACAGCATCAACATTTGTTTGACCGATAAGCCTATGTTTTGTCCTGTAGACATTGTTAGCCTGGTGATCTGAGTGTATCCATGATCACTGTTAGAGACAACCTGTCCTGGTTCAGGTTTCTAGAAGCAGAGCCTGAAATGGAAAAACCTTTTTTGCAAGTGGTTTATTGAGAGGTTGTGCTTGAGAAGGGAGATGTAAAAGAAAGCTGGGGGGAAGATATCACTTCAGGATTAAGTGTGGCCATAGTTTTAGCCCCTGGTAGCTGTGGAATGTAAATCTCACTACAAGGCTGGTCCATCTTGGGCTATGGGCTTTGTACCCCATCACAGTGGGTCAGTGAATGACTACAGGTAGTAGGGGAGAGGGGTAGACAGTTTCCCAAGGGAGATGACTGAAGTCTTGTCAAGGACAATCCTCAGAAGGGTGAAACAGCTGCGATACAAAATAGCATCTGGCAGATGGCGCGTCAGCCCAGCAATGGTGCTGTGAGCAGGACACTCACACTTCCCAGCTTTCCTAAGGGATAAGGAGGGGACATAAAAACAGTTGGTTTATGAACTTTTTGATAAAATGGCAAAAATAAGGAGCTTGAACTTACGAGTCTTAAATACCACCCCATTTTGGTTCCCATTGATTACTAGCCTTTCCCTTCCTAAAAAAAAATAGTTGAAACAAACAAACAAAAGACCCAATAAAGTGATCCTATAATGACCCTAAACTTCCCTGAGCAGGTTTTGACATAAAATGCACCCATGAGAAATAAGTTGGTGATTGCACAGGGGGGGAAATTGACCAGGGAGGAGTTGGCACTAGATGCAGTGACACTGTAATAAGCAGAACCCTGGGTAAGAAGTTGCTACCATGACGGTGAGTCTTACCATCATTTTTCTCTATGAAAACCCATTTTAGAAAACTAACTCTTCACCTTTATCTCTCTAGGTAGCTTTGAGGGGATCTGGAGGAGCACTAGGTCTGCTATTATGCATAGACAAACCAATTCCTCCTCCCCTATTGTAAAAGTGAGGTACAGAGGGGTTACAGTTATCTAAGTCGGGTAGTGAGTATGTTTCTTCATCTCTCCTCTTTCATTTCTCCCTCTTGATTGTTCCTTTCATTTCCATTTCCTTTATTAATTTAAAAGTATCTTCTCTCTCCTTTATTATGGCCAACTCTGCCTTCTTTCTCCTTGCTTCTTTCTTCTCCATTTTCCACCCCTGTTCCCTTTCTTTCCTCCTTCTGCTTCTTATATTAAATCCCTCCCTCGCCAACTTCCCTTTCTCCTCATCCTGCTGTCCCCTCTTCTTTCCTCCTCTTCTCCTTTCCTTCGATGCATCCTTTGTCTCCTTTGCCCCACATCCCTTCTCCACCTCTTTCCCTCTCCTCTTCCTTTCTTTGTACAGTATGTCTGTGTTCTCCCAGGACTCCTGCCCTTTCAGAATGGGCCCTTCAGGGGCTGGACCCAAAGGTCCAGCACAATAAAAAAAATAGTTCTATTTAATTCGGTGTGACATAAACAAATGATCTAAATGTCTGAGTTTGATAACTCAGGTGAAGATTTGAGAGCAGGCCAGGAGAGTAGACAGTCCCACAAGGACTCTGGCCTTCCCAGGACCACTGGTAGTGCATGCTCAGCCCTGTTGGCCTAGTGTTTCAGATGAACAAGTCCACCAGATGGAAGGATTCAGTGTCAGAACTTCCAGCTCTCAGTTTGTGGTATTCTTTGCAGAGCTCACATAATGCTGGTGTATGTTCACCAAACCCACCAGCCAGCTTTGAGCAGGCTCTGTCTCAACTGCCTGACTCATTACACATCCCATCTGTCTCCAGTGCTCCTTTGGCAGTCGGAGAGCTTGATGCATTATGCATCTCATCATATTAGAAAGATTATATAAGCACCAGGCTATCAAAACCAGGGGACCAGAAATAATGGGAGCATCTCTTTCAAGGACTTTCCCCTCGGTTTTAATGTCAAGGAGGATAATGGTGTTTGTTGGAGAAGTCTAACAGGGAATCAAAACAACCAGGGATAAAACCTGTACTCATAACCTTACAATGATTAATTTTGACAGCTTGGTTTAAAAAATGGAAGTATGGTCGTGTGTAGCATGGTGACATTTAGCAAGTGATGGACTGGTAATACAACTATGATCTCATAAGATTAGATCATTTAATGTTAGTGTAGCCATCTTTGTTTGCATAAATACACTCTGACAAAATCACCCAACAAGATATTTTTCTCTATGTTTCCTCATTTTTAAATGGTAGGTATCCAGAGCGTCTCAGAATCATTGACCAATCTGGTGATAGAACACAGTCCCATAATGTCTAAAGATGCTGTTAGAGAGATGTAATTTGAGTATAAATAGATGAAGGTACAAGATACTATCTCTTTTAATAGGTGATGTAATGATACCTTCAGTGTGATAGGCCATAAATGTGACTGCATCAAAGGAATGAACATGAATTGTGTTTTTACATTGTCATTTGCTACTTCGTCTATGTGAGTAGTGATCTTACCTCAGAATATTTGTCGACTGTCCCAGGAAAGCATTCCTCCACGCTGTACCTTGCTCATTAGATTGTTCCAATTATCAGCAAAATTCAAGCTAATTAATACATAGTAAGCTCTTATCACCCGTAGGCATAAGCTTTCTGGAACACAGGGGAGATGGAGAGATCAGAGGAGCAGGACATAAGAAAACCTGATGGGAACGGTTGCTGAATTCAGAAACAGAGGCTTATCAAGACTAAAACGTCCCCAAACACACTCTAGTAATCCAGTGCAATCACATATACAACTTCAAAAACCTTATTTGCTAAGTTATATCCCCACTGGGTATCACATAGAAATTGGTCGTGATTCATAGATTTCTCATAGATTTTAAAAATAGGAAGTCTGTGTACCTGGGTTCCCCGACAGTAGAGGAATGTTATCAGAAAGCAAAGCTATTTTATTCTCCGTCTTCCTCTGGCACCCAAAGTCTGTCTCTCTGTTTTCCAAAAAATAGCATACCCTTTTGCTCCACTTGTACATCAGCCCTCAGGACTACTCCCCAAATGGTACTTTTGAATACCAGTCACTCTCTCTTGCAAACCTCTATCCCTAGCCAAATTGTTTTCTTCTTGGTTGACCCAGAATACTTAGTATCAGGGGAAAACATCTGCTTAGCTTCGATGGGATCATATTATATCTGCCCCAATCTGCTTGTGACAGAAAGTCATTGCTGTTTGTCACTTTAAGCAAAACTGTGGAGGGAGAACTTTCAGGAAATGTGACTGAAAAGATACATCCAAATATACTTGCCAATTATTTAATATTCCAAAAGTTGAGATGAATAGTACTCAAATGATAATTCTAGGATGGAATTGCAAAAGATGAAAGAACCTGTGATCTTTTCCTAATTTAAAAGTAATGTTCTTAGGACCTTAATTATTCTTTGAAAAATATAAGGGTCATACACAAATTTTAATGTATGGGGATCTGACCTGGTCTTCAACGTGGTATTCACAAATACAAAATCATCCCCATTTGACACTTAAAATAGACAAATTAAAGTAAAAATTATACAATAGCTTTAAATGGATAGTTTTGATTTATTGATTTTTAAACCCATGCTGAAGAATGAATAAAAATCCTTATTTTTATTCTTTTTTATCTAAGTTAAACCATCTTCACATTTCTGAGCTCTCCAGGTTCCTTTTGCAGAAAGTGTGCTTACTTCTCTACCTTTAAAGTTGACTTTATACTGAGCCAATAGCTTCTTAAATATCAAAAGTGACCTGTAATGAACCCTGAGATATGAGTTTTATAAATACAATCTGTTCCTCTGTCATCAATGCCCCTCTTGCTAGAGCACGAAGCCATCATTCTCCCTTCTCTAACTAAAATCAATCAGTCACCAAGCCCTGCCAATTTCTCTTTCTCGATGTCTGTCAAATCCATCGCTTTCAATGTCTCTTTCTTTGGATCATTTCTATGTACTGCTCTGAGAATAGTCCTCCAAGCACAGCTGTGCCTTTGTCTCTCCCCTTTCCTAATGGAGTTTCAATAATTCACTGAGATTTTCTAAACCAAGTCTATTTTCACTACCATGGCAATCTAGAATCTTCCTCTATCTCAACCATTACTTTCTATATTGGTCTGTTTTTCCATTTTTCTATCACAATTCATGAAGTTAGAACTTCCTAAAGAAAAGTAGTTTATTTAGTTTACAGTTTGGGAGAGGGCAATCCAAGACCAGGTGACCTCATCTATCCAGCTTCTGGGGAGAGCCCCTGCTGTATCACAACAGGACAGGGAAGCAGAAAGGGATTTGCTAACTATGAGGGGCAATCCCAATCACAAGAGGTTGTCTTGATTTTTTTTCTTGTGAGAGCTGACCTGCTCTACAAAACCAACATTAATCCCTTAGTAGTACCACCCGTAATGTAAATACGTCCAAAAAGTTTTACCACAATAGTAGCAGTGTGTTGAGTAAGTGCGTGTAGGGGGCGATCCACATGAAACCATAAAGCTCTCTGCCCTCACCCCTGCACTGCTTCCTGAGTCATCTGAGTCCTCTGGTGTTGATGTCCAGGACTGTGGCACACTTGAGCAAACCACACTTCGAACCTGTCTCTAAATTCTAGAGCACCTCAGGTGCGAACCATTTTATTTGCCCTGGAAAAGCATGTTGTCTTCCTGCTTGGTTTATTTTTCATCAGGCAATTATTGCAAAATGAAAGAACATTTCACTGAAATGAGATGACTTTGGTTACTGAGTTATTTAAAATATGGCACTCCCCCAGAAAACACTGGTGACCCAGTGTTTTCTCTTATGTGCTTTATGCCTCTTGGGAGAATGGACTCTTTCTACCTTCAGCCTCCAAGAAGAAGGATGTTGATTTTCCTGGAGCGTTGGGACATGGTCTGCCCATTTCCCCCATCCTCTCCCCACCGCCAGTCCCATGGTGGCACGTATTTGGTGAGGAAGGCTCTACCAGCAATTAGGGCCAAAGAGGTACATGCAAGCACTGCTGATCTTCTGGGAAAGAAAAGCTGGTTTTATTCTCAGGCTTCAGAGGAAGTGTCCCTTGCTGCAGTCTGGAGAAGGACTGGAGCAGCACTGCGAGCATGTGTGATGCAGGGGTGAAGCAGAGGGAAAGCGAGATGCAAGGTTGACCTCTGGGATCACGTAGCTTACTTCCAAATGGTGGCTCTGCAATTTCTGATTTTGGCAAGATGGTCTTCCAGTGATCTATCATTTTCCCACCTCTGGAAGTAAAGATGGAGACCCTGATACCTACCTCTACAGAGGGCCAGGAAGAATATGTGAGACAGTTCATTTAAAAATGAGTCATTATCAGTATTCTTAATCCATTGGTATCATTCGTGTTGAAAAGGATAGGCAAAAACAACAGAAGGTCAGGGGATTTTGAGTCAAGACAAGTCAAAAGCTTATTCTTTCATTTTTCTAATTGGGTCCGTAACCTAGCTCGGAGCCTTGAAATCCTCTTTGGAAATCTAAGCATCACAATGGTAATTCTCTTGGAACGTTATATTAATGGTTTTTAGAAACACATTATAGTGTCTGGTACAAGATATGACTGACCTTCACTTACCTCTTCTGTAATTCCACCTGCTCACACATCTAACTCTGTGTCCCCAGATGACTAAACTCCTCAAGGGATATTGGTGGTATGTAGGAGTGTTTGCTGTAATAGCAAACGGACTTTATATTAGCAATGAGAACATTATGAAAATAAATAAGAACAATCTAAGAACTACCCCCAAGTGTGTATATATATTATATTATGTTGCTATAATATATAATATATTCATTCTCTCTATATATAATCTTTCCATCTTTATATCAACTGTATCCAACCAGAGCATCCCCAGTGTACTGAGGAAAAGCAATTTGCCCACAACCACACTGATACCACATTGCAGTGTTTGACCACTGGGTCTCTTGTTCACTCTGCATCCGGAGTCCAAACAGGACAAAAGGACAGAAAAGAAAAAGCTACATGTAGTGTGATGTCAAAGGCTGGCCCAGGTCATGAAGCTAAAATCTCCCAGCTAGATCAGGATAAACTCACTTAGAGGTCGGGATTCTTCACAACCCTCCTTACGCTTTGTCTCTGTATTAACACACTAGTTCTGAAGTGAGTTTGGAGTTTCCAGTAGCTTCTGAGTGAGCTCTTTAGCCATAATGTATCACGCCATCCGGTGAGGGGATGAATCAGAGGCACAGATGTCAGATTTGATGTAAAAGCTCTTCTGCTTCTTCTCTTAAAATTCCTGGCTCTCTAATAAATGTTAGTTTGCATTTGCTCGTAAAGGTATTTTATAGAGGAGATACTCTGCAGTTATTTCATTATTTTTCTGACTGTAGAAAATATAAATTTCGATGTCTTTGTTTGTTCTCATGTAATCCTATGTGTACATTTAAAGTTGTTCTTTTTTTTAAAGGAAGAAATGGTAAATATGCAGAGATGAATTAATATATCATAGAAAAGAATTAGAGCCAGAAATGACTCCTGGCATCTGGTTTGCAGTGAGGAATAAATATAGTCTGTTTGTTCTGGGGTTCTGGTCTGCAAAGCTAACCTTTTTCTGTTACCTGGGCAGGGTTGCCCTGAAAGCAACCCTGTTCTTGAAGTCCTTGCTCATCAGCTTCTTGATGTATTTGGTTGTTTTTCCTCCTAGTTAGTAGCAATGCTAGGTAGATAGCAGGTGTGCTTCAAGCATACCTTTAAAATAGAACAAACAGTCCTAGTCCTAAATATAATAGTACATATTGGAGGTAGAAAGTAGAATTAAGACATAGGCCCTTCCTTACAAGGCTCAAAGTCCGCTCAGTGCATGGGGGGAGGAGGAACAGAACATCTACATTAACAAATAAGTGTGTGGTCCAGGATTGTTGCCTTCAAATTCCATTCTATTTCTCTCTGTCCTTACTTCTAGTAGAGGTGGAGTCTTTTGGCATAATAATGAAAGTTATAATTTAAGAGGCAATAAATATTTCTACTTTTTATAATATATTCAATAACAATATAAGAAATAATAACCAATTTTGGCGTTAATTGGATTTGAACTCAAGGCCTCATGCTTACTAAGTAAACATCACTTGAGCCATGTTCCTACTCCATTTTGCTTTCATTAATTTTAAATAGGATCTTGTGGTTTTTTTATTTTTATTTAAAAAATATTAATATCTTTAAGCAGTTGCACAAGGAGTTTCCATTCACCACAGCAGTTTATGAATACGGTGCATCTTGATCAATGTCACCCTCGTCAGCTTTCTCATCCACCCCTCCCATCCTACCCCTCCCTCACTCTTCTTAATTTTAGGTTATGTATTGAATTGTTTTTGCCATTTAACAAAGCAGGTTATGTAACAATGCATCTTCTTCAACCTCTCTGGACACGAAGGAAAGGCAATTCAAAACAACACTGAGATTCTACCTCACACCAGTTAGAATGGACAATATTGAAAAAACTAACAATAACAAATGCTGGTGTGTATGTGGCCAAAATGGAGCTTTATTAAACTGTCGGTGGAAAAGTAGGATTGTTCATCCATTCTGTAAAGCAGTATGGAGGGTCCTTTAAAAACTAAACAAAAAGCTATCCTATGACCCAGTGATTCCTCTCCTGGGCATGTATCCAATAGACCACAAACAAGGCAACACTAAAGGGTCTTGCATTTTTGTCCAGACCAGTATTTGTGTACCTGGACTATGATCTTCCTATTTATGCCTTCCTCCCCTGCAGTTGGGTAAAATGGTCTTGCTAGATTTTTGCCTAGGTTTGTCTTGAACTTCATTCCTTCTAATCTCCCTCTCCCAAGTAGCTGGAATTATAAGCATATGTCACTGATGCCCAGCTAGTTATTGTGCTATATGCTTAATGCATAGAATTCATTTATCTCAAAGTTTCTCTGAAATCCATTCTTCTAACATGAGGAAGCTAAGGCACAGCAATGTGGAGTCATTATTCCATAGTTCCCAAGGGAGCTTGTCTTGCCCAATGTGAAGCTCTGCTGTTGCCAGCCTTGGGCTCCTGAGGCCAGAGGTGCTGTTGCTGCCATCCACAGTGAGAGATGATTCGATAGAAGCAGAAACTGGGCTCAGGAAGGGGCTGAATTCAGGAGAGAAAAAAAATCAATTAAAAAAGCACGTCATCAGGCGGCGTTAGTGGTCTCAGAAAGAATCCCATGAGCAAACTGCAGAAACCCTGCCATTTGAATGCTAAATATGCTTTGGCTTGGCTGAAACTAAGAATTCTTTCTCTTTGGTATGTATCACCTAGATACTGTGGTCTGTGTGCCCCGCACTTCCTGGCTTGAGCTGTGACTCACCTTGAAAGTCACGCTGTAGAGCAGGATGTGTGGAGCTCTTGAGGGATTGCTGCCCGGGGGACTGGTTTGGTTGGGCTAGCTTCTGAGGCACACTCTTCATGACACACAAGATGGCTGGGAGAAAGACACAGAATGGATCTGCATCGGTCCAAGATCCATCTCCATGTGGAAAGAAAGTCTAAGTGGAGTTAGTCTATCCTTTCAAACGCGTCCTAAACACATCAAAGCAGAAGAAAAAAGATAACCAGCACATACTTCAGTGGCTTTGAACTTCTTAAGAAAATGACAAACTGTGTATCTTTCTGGAAGCAGCAGCAAGGCCGTCACGGTTTATTTTTGTATCTGTGAGGCATCTTCAGGACTGCTTTAGCGGTACTTTTGCTGCATATGCTATAAAAAGCCGTGGGTCGAACCAAGTCTTAATGCTCAGTATGAAAACAAAGTGCATCGCTCTATCTCACCACTTTATTATTTAATAAACAAATATCAATTTTGTGCTACCTCCCAAATCAGTGCTGTCAAAGAACTGTGGACGATGCCAGGATTCGTATCATTAATAATGCTAGTAATGATGTTCTTGTGGGAAATACTCATTGAGTTCTGTCAGGCATGTTCCTAAATGTTTTACATACATTGCTTAATTTATTCCTCACAACAAGCACTGAAAACATACATTCTGTTCTCATTTTTATTTCACTCATAAGTAACATACCCAGAGATATACAGTAGGAAATTACACAGTTAGTTGCAAATAGAACCAGCATCTCAAATATTTCTGACCCCAGCACCAGAGCTTTGGTGTGCAAAGTATTTACGTTCTTTTCTTTAATATATATTTTTATTGTAAAGGGACTGTACAAAGGGGTTCCAGTTACACGAGTAAGGTAATGAGTATCTTTCCTATCGAGCATTGTTGCCCCTCTTTTGTTTTTTCCCCAACGATCCCTTTCCTCCCAGTATTTAGATTCTTATTGGAGTTATGGGCCAATGTGATATGGCAGCAATAAACCGACTACAATGTGAGTATAAATGTATTCGGAATAGGAAGGTGTTTTTATTTGAGAAGATCAGAGAGGCCCACCATGTGGGAGAGAAAACGTGTCAGGCTGGATTTTGTTAGCAGCAAACCCCTGAGATAAGAAATGAAGTGTGTGTAGTAAATTTGCCAGATGATCTCAGGAAACTATGACGGGGAAGTGAAAAGGAAAAGAAGCCATAAAGGACATTTCTAGAATGTTATGGCTGAGAAGACAAAGGCTTCTTCCATTGGCGACTCTAGGAGGCATTGTTGTAGCATGCTGAGCCCTCTAACCCTTGACTTTCCTGGCGCCACTGGTCCCCCTTCTTATGCCTGTGGGTAATCCCACCTGAAAAGTAAGGACCTAAGGAATGGATCCCCCCACACCGCACTCTGTCCTGCTTTCCCGCACTGCAGGACTTCAGGCCGGCCCTGGCCTCCAGCAGAGACTACCCACTGTTGGAATTGGGATGAAATTGGGAGATCCTAGAATAGTGATTGTGGTGCAGGATGGACCAAGTACAAACAGCATCAGTATAATTATTACATTATATACTTATATAGTTACTACATATATGATTATATATGTAACATCATATAGTTAGTATATTACATATATCATTACAGTACATATAATATTACTACAAATTATATTATATAATATGTATCATATAGGAGATATATGCTATATAGTATGTGTAATAAGTGATATGTATAATATATAATGTATATATGTAAAACATATAATATGACAATGATTATCTGGTTCAAGCATGGCTGCCCCTTATTGCAAAGGAAGCAGAAATAGTTTTCCTCTCACACCAATTCTGGAATTTGTTTGAAGATGAAAAGAGATGTAGGGAAACCTTTCATAGTCTCTGCTACAGTGGTCTCTTGAGAGTGATTCACAAGAAGACATCATTTGCATAGAAATATCAAGGTTTTTCTGAAGACAGGTTAACTGAGCTGAGCTTAGAAGACTGTCAGGCAGGCAAGATTCTGTGTGTGCACATATGTACAGTGTGTGTGTGTGTGTGTGTGTGTGAGAGAGAGAGAGAGAGAGACAGAGAGAGAGAGACAGAGACAGAGAGAGAGGATCCAAGACAAGATGATTCCTTCTAGTGGAATATCACCCATTTTCTTAGTGATAGGATGTGTGTTCTTCCCTTTAGTCTTAATGGACTGACACACACAAGTGTGGTTACTTGGAGAATTTCCAGATGAGATTGATTCTGTCCTGTGGGCCTGAGATCTAATCACCACCAAGGATGAATGGGGTACGACCATTTCCTTAGACTCATTGAAGAGCATTTCTGTAGGTGAAAATAGAATGAGTTCCACAAACTGTGTGAATCCTCAAGAAAATTATTGCTTGGAAAACAGGAAGGGGATGAGTCAGAGGCAAAAATGTTCACTCTCCAATAATTCCATCTGTTCTTCAGCAGAGCCTCAGAAAATACAGGTTTAATAATTGATGTCTCCAAGCATAACCTCCGCTGCCCAGTGTTGAATTAATAGCCTAGACTCTGGATCTGAATGTCTGGGTTCAAAGGCAGACTGCAGTCTTGGCCACAAGTCTGGTTTTAGCAATGAACTTCAATTCTTTGTTGTCATTATTATCTAGTCATTCTTTCTTTGTTCTTGTTTTGGTCGGACATGGGGCTTGAATTCTGGGCTTGGGCGCTGTCCCTCGGCTCTTCAGCTCAAGGCTAGCGCTCTACCACTTGAGCCACAGCGCCACTTCCTCGCATTATTATCTAAATAATGGAGGTGATGACAAGCGTTCCTACTGCAAGATGTCATGCAGCTTCTGACAGGAGAGGATGCTGGGAGAAGCCTTGCATTCTGTCCGTCCCATGAACCCCATCCACCGGTGTAAGCTAACACGATGCCTTTTTGTTTAGGATGTAATGGTCCTCTGCCAGTTGTGATATAGACCTTGAACTTGTGGTGTAGTGAGGGATTTCTGACTTAAAGAGGTCTTTGGGAATTGGGCAGCACTGGCAGGGATTTCAAATGAGTGCTCCTAAATGTCCAGTGTACAAATCACGGTTTGAAAATGGTCGTGCAGACATTTGAAAAAGTGCTTTCCTGGCATGAAAACATAATCAGCACAATGGACTTTCCAAGTGAAGGCATTACTGAGCCCCTTCAAGGAGCAGAGGGACTGAAATGTGAATGAATGAAGTGATACCGCCGGTGCTGTTAGCAGGAAAGCGTGATGGCCCTGCAATTAGCTTGGAGAGATGCAGAATTCGAGGAGGGCTCCAAATACCTTTCTTTTTTCATTGCCCAAAAATCATTATCTGAGCTTAGGGCTGAGAGATCCAGGAGAGCCAGCTTCACATGGCCGCATCTGTTGCTTATGCCAAGACACAGGCAGCCCTTCTCCAGTTTTGCAGATCTCTCTCCTGAGAGAACGAGAAGATGACTTTCAAGGCAGCTAGCCCCCCCCCCCCGCCACTAAACTGGATATGAAACGAATGGAATCATTTTTATATTCCCTCTCTCACTCATTTATAATAAATCACACAAAACCACAGCATCCATTGCACTCATCAGACTCAAAGTCCCTTTCCTCTAAATGGCCCTGCTTCTGCCTTTAAAAAAATATCAGACACATAGATTCAGCATCTAGAGTCTGGGAAAAGCCAGTATAAATAGCTATCAAAGAACAATGCCTGTGACATACACCTGGCACCACCTCTGAGATGCTGGGACAGGAGTGCGGGGTTCAAACAAGAAGGGCTGGGAGAGCCCCATTCCCCTTAGACCATTCGTTTGACTGCCAAGTGCGAGTGCCCTCTTCCATTGTCAGGGACGCCCCTCTTCATCTTTGCTTGCATAACTTACAATGAAACCGAAAGTTGATGCATGAGAAGGCTCAGGGGCTCATGGGAAAAAAAAAGAATTACATTAGTCCTGAAGAAAATAGATGGAAAACCTTTCCAAAGACAATGAATATACTTTGTGCTAAAGAGCCTTTCATCCGCCATCAGAAGGCCTGGATGTCAGAGAATGTCATGGCCATTTCCACCCCCAGCTGGCCCAGGCAGGCCCGGACACACGAGATAAAAGGCCTCCCTGATGTCCTCCCTGGTCTTTAGAGTTTAAAATGGCTCCTTTTGTTAAAAACTAAGCAAAGAAAAAGAATCTGGGCCTGGAATGTCAGAGTGGAGTTATTTGAAAATGCTAGTGTTTGCCTAAGGCCATGTTTGGTGTATTTGATCTCTGGGAGTCTGGCCTGGTGTGCCTGGTGGCATGGGAAACCCCAGGAGAAAGTTAGATATATACAGTAGGTTCTTTGTTCTACTTGAGGGTTAGTATATCAATTGGGAGTGCATCTGGCTGCAAGAACAGCCAACAGTGGCTTAAAGAAACCAGGAATTTGCTTTCATGAATACGGCCTATGGAACAAGACAACTGGCGCTTCCCGAGAGTAGAGTTTTTGTATGTTTTATTTTTTTCCTTACCAGCCATTCTTCAACCATCCTAAGCATGTCAGCTTTTGTCCTGTCCTTGCCCATTTGTGTCACAGTACAATGACCAGTTTTCTAAGAATGGGGGTTGTGTTCAAGGCAGGAAAGAGAGAAAGTGGTTGTGAGTCTCTGCCCTCCTTTGAAGGAAAGAAAAAGGCTGCCCAGAATCTTCTCCCAAATGATTCTGCTGTACCCTTAGTTTCCAGAACTGTCTTAATCCTATGTGTAAAGACCATGAACCCTCAGAAAGGAGAAAAAGTTAGGGTGATGTTAGCAAGAATAATTACTACTCATTGTCTGGTGCTAGCCCCAATAAATACTTGAGAATAGATTTTCAGTACAAAAATAATCCAGGATGGACTGCATGTCAAAATGCAACCCTTGAAATGCTTTTAGACAAGATTTGGAGAAATTGTATGCATCCCCCATGCCAGTGTCTGCCTGCCTGCGTGTGAAGACAGCCTTTAAGCATCTGTCTCTGTGTCCCCCCCCAACTTCATAATCTTCACATGTTGCCACCCTGTTTACATCTTTCTATCCCATCCCAACTGTGTTGGGATAATGGCGGCGGTTCTTGCAATGTTCAGAAATACCTCACCCTGACCCACCTCCAGCCCCGTCAGCTTGCCGTTCTTCCCCCGGGAAGCTCCTCAGCAGAACCTCCCTCTCTCGCTCTTGTGTCTGGTACACGTGGTTCCCAGTATCTCTGCTTCTCTCTTACTTCCTTCCCTGTAGCTCCCTGCCATCCTTCCAGCTGCTGCCTCCTCTGGGAAGCCTTCCACATAACAGCAGCCAACTTTCCTGCTTGCTGGTCCATCAGCACCCTTTCACTGCATTTGAGTTCAATGTATCAAACGTGGTAAAAAGCCACTCAGCATATGGAACTTTTCCATCGTAACCATCGTAGTTCCTATCTGGCCGCACTGCCAAGTGTCTTGCCTGGTGCTCACTAGGCATTCCATAAATATTTTGATTTTTTAGTTTATTCTTAGCTGTTTGAAGTTAGTAGGAATATTCCCAACTCACTTGTTGAAAAGACAGTAATTAAATGGAGGAAGCTCTATGCTTTCTCAGAGACTCTGAATAGCAGATGAAACTTGGATGTTGGGAAAATGGGGCATCAGAAGCACAGAGGCATTTGAGCAAGGCCCAAGTGTGGCCCAGAGCCTAGGTTGTCTGGAAGATTCAGGGGGAGACAAGCATCCTAGAAATATTACTCTGAGGACAACTCCCATTACCTCAATAGCTAAGGCTTTTAAATGCTGTTTATTTTTGGAGAGAGATCTGTCATCTTCTATTTCAAGATTTGTGGTTGTTTTGTTTCCCTCCATGTTTGCTAATGAAAGCATGAGTCCTCACACGCATATTGCACTGGCTTTCTTTCGTTAAACTGTCTGATTCTTCTCCATGAGTCTCAGGCAGGCTGGACCAGTTGGTGGAGAAGGTTGGACCTGGGAGTCTGCCTCCTACACATCATGACCGATAATGCTTTGTAGTACACAGAGACACACACACAGAGACACACACACACACACACACACACACACACACACACACACACACATGCGTGCTCACACAAAGAATGTCACTGGAATTTTGCTGGGGATTGCATTGAACCTGTAGGTGCATTCTAGTATTACAACCATTTTCATCATGTTGATTCTACAATCTGTGAACAGGAGAAAACTTTTCACCTTATAACTTTTGTAACACTCATGAACAGGTTTCTTCTGGAAATGGGTGTTTTCCATTCCATTTTGTAGATGTTGCCCCTCAGCCTGTTTGTGTTTTTTGTTTTTGTTTTTTTTGGTTTGTTTTTTAATCGTCATGATTGTTCAAAAAAAATCAAATTTAGGGGCTGGGAAGGTGGCTCAGTGGTAGAGTCCTTGCCGTGCATGCATGAGGCCCTGGGTTTGATTCTTCTGCACCACATAAGCAGAAAAAACTGGAAGTGGCGCTGTGGTTCAAGTGGTAGAGCGCTAGCCTTGAACTGAAGAGCTGAGGGACAGCGCCCAGGCCCAGAGTTCAGGCCCCACAACCAACAACAAAAAAATCACATTTAATGTTTTCTTCTAAATATTGTTATAAGCATCATGTGAAGAACTTTCAGTACTTTGAGAATATTTAGATATGTGAGAAATAACCTTAATTGTATGCTCTAATACTAAACACATTATGAAGTGAAAAGTGTATGAATAATGTTTGTGGAATGCACAAGACAAAGTTAGCCTTATCTTGAAAGACTGCAGTGTAGATGGAACAAGGAAGCAATATGAAACAACGGAGGCTTCAGAATAATGACATGCATAGTAGCTGCCAAGAAAGAGGTGAGCCAGGCTGATGGGGACAAGGGCAGAGCCCGCATGGAATGTGAAGGTTCAAGTGGTGATCATTGCAGATCATTATTCCCACTCCCTGCAAAGAACATTCATTGATCTGTTGTCCAGAGTTTAGCATATGACTAGTGGTCCCCAGCCCTGTCTTGTTCTGTGCAGTGGGGTGGATATGTGGACAGGGGTGGCTGTCTCTTTTCACACTGTGTTGGCAGCACTCACTAAGCATGCTTGGAGTTTAATTTGGAGATGTAACATGGCAGAATACACTTTATTTTCATTGATAAGCTTGGGATTCCAACTGCTTTTTATCAGAGACGTTAAGTGACAGCTGCTGACTTTGGGTCATGCCTGCTTTGGGTTTCCATTTTGCTGTCTCTTGCTTTCTTTTACTTCTGGCTCCTTGGGAGGTGTTTGCAGGTCAGAGTCCCAAATTCTTTGTCATAATACCAGTAGTATACAAGCAAAACATTACCCTTCAAATTTTGAATTTAGCCAAGAAATGAAAAGTTGGAGCAAAGAATTCCAACTGTGAAAGTTTTACCTGTATAATTACTGTTACTATTGGAGACAAAGTTAAAAAAAAAACAAGAGAAAAATCAGCAAAGCTTAATAATATTATAAAATATCTTTAATCCTTTAATGCTTGTTAAGTTTCAGCTTCAAGTCTCCAAGTACTGGGTTTTACACACCTATTTTATACCCATTATGCCCCTATTAGGGCTCAAGATATGGGAGCCAGGAAGAAGGACATGGAAGGTTTAGTGAATATTGTCATTTGTTTCCTGTTCCTCTGATCTCCTTTTAAATATGTTCTCCAGTGTAAATGACATCTAGATAGAGAAATAGGGGAATGCCATCATCTCTAGGCAGCCATTTGAATTTGGAAGAAATGATGCGCATACACTTCCTACTTCAACTGAAATTCAATTAATGGCTCCCCAGAGAAGAAAGGTAAGAAGGCTATGTGGAGCTCAGAGTGAGAATGCACTGACATTGATTAGTAATGTCTGCCATGAGCGAGACAGTGGCTAACAATGACTGGTTTTGTTCCTCCCAATACGAGTTGTCCAGTCCAAAAGATAGCCTTTCCCTGAAGTCATAGAATTCAGCTCTGCTTGGAGAAAATGCATCTCAAGAAGTATCACAAACAGTAGTGATCACCTATCTTCCAAGAGTTCCCAGGAAACGGGGAAGGCGGCTTTAAGAGAAAACGCTCAGTATTCTAGGCAGATGTGACCTTTGTTCCCTGTCTTGTAGCTCAAACTTTTACTGCTGGAACTATTTTTATTCCTCCCTCATGTGCCACAAGATCAACAACGATCTTTTGGTTGAAGCACGGCCTTTTAATTCAAAGGCATCACACTGTGATGAGTAGAAACTTGAAAACATGCCTGTGGGAAATTAGCCACACAGCTCCCTTATTCACTTTCAATCTATTAAAAATCACCCAGAAAATGACAGATGCTTTGCTCCCATGGATTGCTGCTATGTTGCTTTAGCTTTTAGAAATAATCCAAAAACAGCTGGGCTCTGGTGGCTCACATCTGTAATCCTAGCTACTCAGGAGGCTGAGGTCTGAGGATCATGGTTCAAAGCCAGCCTGGGCATGAAAATCCGTGAGACACTTAACTCTGATATGTCATTTCACTGATTACAAAGATCTTGGCTACCTGTGGCACCGTTATATCCTGTCCAGAAGGCTTCTATGCTGAGTTCTTCATTGATGGATTATCATAAGGGATAACATATAACTTTAGCATTATAGCCTGGGATTAAGAGTTCATTAACCACAAGAAAACCTGAAGTACACTGTGGCTTAGTGGTAGAACACTCACCTTGGGCTGAAGAGTTGAAGGACAGCATCCAGGTCCAGAGTTCAAGCCCCATGACCAACAAAAAAAGAAAAAGAAAATAATCCAAAAATAGAAAATATACAACCCAGGAAGCTTCCAGGAAAGTTTCAGCTAAGATATATAACTCAGTCTCTTTCCTGATTCTATGTCCTAACAGAGTCTGTGGATCATACTCACAATTATTCTTGCAAAACAGGTGAGAATTACCAGTAATTGGAATGATTTACATTTGATGCCATCATGACAGAAGCAGCTTTATTATATTACAGAGGGATGATCAATATATGACAGGGGTTAAAGATCTTTTCTGATATGTCATTTCCCTGATTACAAAGACATGCAAATTATATAAACAGAAAAAAGGTGTTTTTCTTTTATGCTAATTTGGCTCAGCCCACCTGTGCATTAACTCGTTTTCAATTAGCTGGCTCACGAAGGAGATTTCTGTGTTGTCAGCCCACCCCTTCTGACAGGGAATGCAGTTGTATCATATCCTAATTTTAACTCCATTTTTTTCTACCTAGGTCTGTTCATTCCTGCAAAGATAAAGTTCAGGCAAATAACCCACATGAACTATAAGGGTGTGGAGGATTGGGGCATTCTTAGGGTAAGATAGAAGGCCTTTTTCCCCCTGACAATTGAACAAATCAGAGTATTATTCTTGACTTTCTCATTTTGCCAATATTTTCATTCTTTGGCTTGTGTCTGCTTGGAAAATATCTTTAAATATGTAATATTGTTATCTGTCTATAATGTCAGTACCTTCCTTTGCTTCTGTCACAGGCTAAGTCTAGATTCAATAGGGATAAATCATTTTAGCTTTCTTTTTATTGAATGGAAAACGAGTGTCATCTCACAGGCTGATGGAAAGCAATTTGGTAGTGCTGTCCTGGAATTCTAGATGAGAAATCCACACCCAGGCAGGAAGACTTGAGGGGTCACTAGCAGTGTTGATGGGCAGGTCCTAAGCACTGGTGGTGTATGAGAGGGATGGCCAATTTGACATCAGAGTCCATGGCCTTCTTTAGTTAATTAGATTCCAAAGACAAACCAGTAGATAGTTCTGTTTTCTACTTCTGCGCCAGGAATGCAGTAGTTGTTTTAGTCAGCAGAGGAAGATAAGGGATCTGAAGTCAACTGCCTGGGTTTAATTGGTATCTTTTAGTTGAGGCATCTTGGCAAGATCTTGGCTCCCTGAGGTGCAGTTATGCCCTGTCCAGAAGGCTTCTATGCTGAGTTCTTCATTGATGGATTATCATAAGGGATAACAAATAACTTTAGCATGATAGAACCTGGGAAGTAGCATGAGCTCAAGGAATGTCTGCTCCATTTAATAGAGGAATCAAAAACATGGCTGAATCTCTGGTTCAGAATTTCTCATCATCACCACCACCACCACCATCACTATCATCATTATCATTGTCACTATTATCACTGCTGCTGCTGCTCTGTAAGGAGGCAAAAGCGGCCCTGCGAGGGCAGGGATTTTATAATTCCCCAACCCTCCATTGTGGAGATTTGAATTTGAACCGTATCATTCCAGGTCATTAGAGGACATGAAGGTATGTCAGAGTTTGCAGCCAGAACAATAAATGCAGAGACCAGAGGAGCTGCCAGTGAATATTAGCGACTCTGGGAAAATGTGATTCACATTCCTACCTCCCTTTTATCCTGCTATGCACACTCTCCTGGGTACTACCCTATGTGATCCCAGGGCTGCTCTTTCTTTGACAAGAGCAAGGCAGAGCAATGCAGCCAGTGCCAGTGAGAATTTAAGCTATAGATTTCAAAGCTGTCTTGTTTCCCTTCCCCCCATTCATTCTGGATCCTCTTTACCAATAGCTTCCTGCCTTGAACCTCAGCCCGAGCTTCAACATGTCATATGGCATTTACTTATTTAGTGGTATTAGAGAACAAACTCAGGGCCAAGCCTTCCATCTCTAAGCTACACCCCCAGCCTGAATGATCCTGAGCTGCCCTGCAAACTTGTGAGCATAGAGAGCATCATTATCCTCCATCTGCAAGCAGACAACCTAGCTAGACTAAGATGAAAAGTCACATCCCTTGTTAAGGAACCACTGTTGCTAAGCTCCCAGAAACCATAGACATCACCAACGGCTGATGCTCAGAGTCTCTGTAATGGTGAATCTTGGGGAAGCTGGCAATACTAGCTCAGCTCTGAAAAGAAACAGCTGCTTCTCTGTGTTAAAAAGAAAAAATGCCTTAGACCAATTAAATTTAGTAGAGTTTAATTTGGGCAAAAGAAAAGCAAACAAAAACAATTCAGGATCTGGACAGTTCTTGGCATTTGGACAGCTCCCGAAAACTCAACCATGCCATGGGATGGCATTTCTGGGAACAGCGGGGCAGAGGAAGCAATTTAATTGGTTCCAGCTTAACTGCTCAGCTGTGTACAGCCTCATCAGCTAATTGGCTACAAGGCCCTCTGTGTCTTTGCAGTGCTTTGTTATTGTGGCTAAACTGTATGATGGTTTGGTCTGTTGGATCCAGGGCAGGTCTTAGTACTGAATCTATGCCTGCCTGCAAATTTTAAGGAGCATCGCTTAAGGTTTCCTGGGCATTTGTTGCTTCATCTAGAGATAAGTGTTGAGTTAAGTGCAAATCAACCTGTGAACATTTGAGACTAGAACTGTTGTGTAGATCTTGGTTGTGGTTTTCATTGTTGTGTCTCTGTGGTGGTTGATTTGGGCTGTTGCCTTGGCTGGATGAACAGATGCTTAGATAACTTGTAAGACATTAGTTATTTGCAGGGACGCACAAGAACTGAGCTTGTCCTGCGGATGGCAGCTGATTGGAGCAGCTGGGAGCTCCTTGTATGGGAGTCATGCAGGTTCTGCTTGAAGGATGGATATGGGAGTTAAACCGGGTACAGGAGACCCAGCCCGATAGACAAGGTGGGGAGGAAAAACCTGCCTCCTCTCCTGGAGGCTGCATGTTATCTTCTCCCAGTCTCAGGTATCAGAACCCAAGGTTCTGAAACCTTTGCACTCAGAACTCACACAAATGGTTGCCCTGGCTCTTTGCCTTCAGCATCAGCCTGAGAATCACCACAGCCCCTTCCAGGATGGTGAGACCTCTGGACTTGGACCGGCCATAGTGGCAGCTTTCCTAGTTATCCACCTGTGGATGTCTCAGCATTCCCAGTAAGCGGATTCTAAGGACCCCCTTCCATCTCTCTGTTTATCCTGTTCATTTCATCTATCTTCTCTATGTATAGTTCCTTTCTGGACAACTTGGACTAAATACAGTAGACGCCCTAAAGCCCTAACTATGATGTGCTGGTGGTCCTACTGTGTATGGATTCAGAAAGGCCGAGGATTTTGTTCACTGTGTGAAGCTTCCAGCTGAGGCTGTGGATTAGAAGCTCGGGTGACCAGGGCTTCAGACAGGCATCCTCAAATGGTGGTGTCCCCAGGCCCTACCTCTAACTCTTCATACCCGGAGAGTGCCTGCTTTCCTGAGTCTGCAGGGGCCAGGATACGCTGTCTGTCTGGCAGGCATTCAGTGACATGCCTGTGCATTAAGGTGTGACATTACCACAGCAGTGTTTGACTAGCTGGCCCTATGCTTCAAATTCTCCTGCTGGTTGAAATCTAGAGGTTATAGGACTCCTCCTGTTAGGGATTCACATTTTGAGAGTCTGGTTTATCACATTTTGATCGTTGAAATATCCTCATGGTGGCTCACTGAAGTTAGGGGACTGGTTTAAAAATGATAAGTAAAGTTTCAAAATGGATGTAGACTGAGGAGCCAGAGAAGCAGCAGTAGGTATTAGAGTAAGGACAAATAGAGACACTCCCTTAAGAGGCCTATATGTGAGTGGAGCTGGCTGAGCAGTGGTGTACAGAAGCCCTGCAGTGTATGCCTGGAGAGCAGGGCTGCGGGACACAGCCTGGCTGTTAGACTGGGGCAGGGTGAGCTCCAGAACAGATAGCTGACTCCGGGAGAGACTTCCAGCCAGTTGTCAACTTTATTGATGGAGTTCAGACTGCCAGAGCTTCTGGTATTTGCCAATCCAATCACTGCCTTGTTTTATTGGTGAAAACCCAACAGGCATGGGAAAAATAATCAAGTATCAGGTTCATTGGAAATAATCACTTTGTAATAAGCCAACTCCCCTCTGTATCAGCCTTTCTGGTGACTGTTGACTTTAGGTATATTGTCTAATGTGAGCAAGAGGTAGTTCAGAGATCAGTTAGACATACGTATTAAAGACAGCTTGAACGTCTCAAGCAACTCCAGGAGGCAGAAATTAGTGGAAGACAGACTTCTGTGGGCAGAATAAGAGAGAATGCTGTAAAAAATGAATTTGAATTAGATCAGAGACAGAACATTTTTCAAATATCCAAAATAGATTAGAATTCCTATTATTTACATATTCTTTTTTTTGTATTTATACCTTTGCTCCCAGCAACCACTGAGAGTTGATGAGTTTTTACATGTTTTCGGGGTGGGGTACCTTGGGATAGTAGGAGTCTGATGATTGTGGTGGCTGTTTCTGTGGTCAACTGGCTTTACATTAGTAATTCTGATTAACTTAAAAAAGACAGTAGTGAGCTCTGTATCACCTACAACAAAAATCCTTTCAGAATTGTTTTCTGATTTTACTCTGGGTTAATAGGAGCTGGATTTTGAGTGAATGTGCTTGGGGGTTTGGGGAGGAGGAAGGAATTAATAAAGCCATTATTCCTGCCTTATTAATATTCTAAATAAAAGTTGTCTTTCCTACATAGGGCTGGGCTGTCGTGAGACGACGATTATGAAATTTATACTGGACAGGCAGAGGGGAGGGGCTTACCAGACACTTTCAGCAGGGGGAGGGGACGAATGCATTCACACTTGGCTGTTTTTAATCGCCCCTTCTCCATAGAATGCAAAATGTGCCCCCCATCCAAATTATACTGAAGTTTCCATTTGCCGCCTTCTAAAACTTTGAATACCTAAAAGACGGTGTATTTTTCCAAATCCCTTTTCCCTAGGACCACAGGTTACCCTTGTTACCAGCAGCTCATTTGTCCAATAGCTCGCAGAATGCTGGAAGTCTTCCCACACATCCCACTTGGAAGTTTCCATGTCTGTCACCTTGGCCCTCTGGGTAGTGGTATGTAACATTGAGGGACTCTGTGTTCTTTACAAACTTGGAAATGTGTGTGTGTGTGTGTATGTGTGTGTGTGTGCGCTTGTCCAGAAATTACAGTACTCTTTGACCACATATACAGACTGTTTTCCAGATAAGGTCCTGTGTGTTTGCTTTGAAGTGTGATCTTCCTGCTCTCTATTGAACCAATAACTAGGATTAGAGATGTGAGCCATTGGACCAAGAGCCTTTAATTCTTTTTGCTGTTGTTGTTAATAGTGTTATCTTTCAAATTATAAAGGGAGCTGTTCCAAAGATATCATGATAAATTATTTATGTTTTGGATGCATTCTAAGTTAGAATTAAGAAAGTACTTTTAGCATTGGACAACCTATCATTGTATGAATGATACTGCTTTGACAGATACAAAACCACTTCTACAACTACCTTGTAGCTCATATTTTTCCAGAACAGCTGTTCAAAATTCTATATTATAATCAATTTTCTTTATGTGCAGGTATGTTCCTTCACTGCATAGAGCAGAATTTCTATTCCAGAGTCTGTCTTTCAAATGGCAATTCAATTGATCAAGTTTCTTTGTATTATTTTACAAGTTTACTTCTATTATCCTTAGTTTTCTTGTTTCATTTTATTGTATTACATCTCTTTTATTATTATCTTTTTTGGGGGGGGTCCGGTTGTGGGGCCTGAACTCTGGGCCTGGGCACTGTCCCTCAGCTCTTCAGCTCAAGTCTAGCGCTCTACCACTTGAGCCATAGTGCCACTTCTGGCTTTTTTCTTTTTGCTTATGTGGTGCTGAGGAATGGAACCCAGGGCCTCAGGCATGCAAGGCAAGCACTCTACCACTTAGCCACCTTCTCAGCCCTTTTATTATTATCTTTAAGTAGTTTTACAGAGGAGTTGCCATTTAACAAAAGAGTTTATTAATACTTGATCAATCTTGATCAATGCCTGGATTGAGTTATTTTAAATCCAAATTCTGCTTCTTTCTATACTAACTTGACAATTATATAATTGATGCCATTTCCCATGTGTTCACAATTCTATAAAATCTCAAATTAAGCAGAATCCTCACTCTCCTCCTGAGCAACATGGAGACATTTTTATCACCTCTGGATGAGTATGTGCTATTATTGTTGAGTGTTTGGAAGCATTTACCTTCTTTTTCAGCCCAGAATCACCACCACCAATGCTCATAGGCAGTGCTTGTGTTGATTTGACCACATGCTTATTAGTTTAGTTGGTTTATCATTCACTACTTGCATCTCAGAACTTTCTGATACAATATTTCTTCTCCCTTCCTGGTCCACAGGTTCTTTTAAGGATGATGGTGGTTAATACTATAAAAGTATCATTTTTAACATTGTTCTTGAGAGAGATTTTTTGCAGAAAACCCATTCCTGCTTTAACTGACCACAATGCTTTTTCTCTCAGCTCTTTGAAGACATTCTGTTGTTTTCTGGCATCCATTCTTGCTGTTCTGATGTCCTCTGTCAACCTATTTACTGGTCTCTTTGAGGTAGTCTTGCTTTTCTCTCTAGCTGATTTTAATGTCCTTGTGTTTGAAGTTCTTCAGTTGTACTGTAAATGGCTAGCTCTGAGTTTATCACTGTTTTTTTTCCCTCAGAAATCCTTTACTTCCCAAAGCTGTACACCTATAAAAAGTTCTTAGCCATCATCTGGCTGTCCTGGTGAATTATTCATATGCAATTTAAATAACATGTAGATTCTGCCAAATGAATGTGTAATGTTCTATGTTTGTCAACTAGGCCACATTGATTGATGATGTCCAATGTTTGTCTCTGTTATTTCTGAGATTTTTGTTTATTTTATCAGTCATTGAGAGGAGCACTGATCTCCAACCACAACCAAAAGGATAGAGCACTTGCATACAATGTGCAAAGCCTTGCATCTGATCCCTAACATTGTAAAAACATGGCTTTTATTTCTCTTTATGTGTCCTTTTTATGTATTTTGAATTTATGTCATAAGGTACATACGTATTTACTAGATTTATAGTCTTCAAACTGAAGTATTTTATCATTATGAAATCATTATCATTTTATCCAGAAGAATATCTTAAATTTTATTAGGTCTTTATTATATATTATGCAATTTTCTCATTATGAGTGTTTATTTCTTGTATCATTTTCTGTGCATTTGCTTTTAATCTATTTGTGTCTTTAAAGTGCATTCTTTTAGACAGAATTGAGTTGGGACTTGATATGGATTGAGAAAATCTACTATTTGGAGTATAGCTATAATGGTATAATCAAATTATCAGTAAGATATAATCTCTAGATTTTGATGATAAGGCATTTGGAAGTAGGAAAAGAAATGACATGACTGCTAGCAATTACAGGTATGGGCCCTGGTTCTAGATGCATGGCATTGAGCTAGAGGGGACCTCAGTGCTATGTGAACCTTGTCTCATTTGCTCTGAGATCAAGTGGTTCTTAGCTATGCTGTGATTGGTGCTGATCTCTGAGGAAGTGTTTCAAGGAAAGGTTACCTAGATGAGTGCCATTCTTCTGGGTTAGTTAAAAGCCTTGGGCTTTCCTGCTTCTGTGGCTTGCTAACACTATGCAGCCCTCAGCACCAAGCAACTCTGCTTTTTAGCTTCAAAGATTTTAGACAACTCTATATCCTTTATAGAGTAAAATCAGGTGTTTCAAAAGCCAAGTATTCCGTGGAAGGGAGGAGAAAAGTGCCCATATGCACTCTACTTTTGCCTACTTTCGATGTCCCTGTTCCAAAACACAGATCCTGTTTTACCTCAGCCTCTCCATATGGAGGGAGCGCCTTCTTCCTTTGGGGCACCCATCTAAAGCCTGAAACACAGGGGTTTTATATATATATATATATATATATATATATATATATATATATATATACAATGATAGTGGAAATAATGATTAGTTTTTGAAGGTAGAATGCAAATGTCCAAGATACTTTATATTTAGATTTGCATCTGCCACAACTGAGCTAGAAATGGATCTCATTGGTCACACACACATAGAACTTTCAACCAATTCTCCAGAAATTCCTACGAAGAGCTCAGTTGTAGGATGAGAGGCACCTGTCTTCTCATTGGGCCTTGGGTGGCTAACCTGCTGTCTGAACTTGGGCAAGACAGCATTACTAGTTCTCAGAATCTTCACCTGTTAAGTAAGGTAGTTGATGTTTCCAGGCACATGGCTTCTTCAGCTCTCTTTCTGTGTCATTTAAATATTCACTGTGGTTTCTTACAATTTATGTGCTTTCTATATGAGATGGTAAATTTTTCTCCAAACTGAAATGATGAAATTCCCAGAGTGCCTTGTTTTGTTTTATTTTCTCTCTGTTCAGCGAGTTTTCTCTACTACATCTAATCAATGTTTATACGATTTTTAAACAGTTGCTGTGGTACCTTTAGTTTGGATGTTTTTGTGGTGCTGTGTACATGTTAATGTGCACACCGCTCAGAACCCATAATACATGTTTCCTTTGGCATGTCACTGAGCTTTCCTAATTGTGATGACATTGTTGGCCAACTGCTGATGCCATTGCAGGGCCTGTGGCCAAGGCTATGGGTAAGGTTTGCTGATGGAAGCATTGTCCAGGAAATGGAATCTGCTAGGCCTAAAGAAAAACGTGCTATGCATTTTAAAATAATGACTTTATTTATTTTACGGGGTAATTGTGGTAGTCAGTAAGGAGGGGCTAAGATCTATCTGTCTGTCTGTCTGTTTGTCTGTTGGTTTGAAACTTGATTACCATGAGCCAGCTTTTATTCCAAGTAATCAGTGAGTAACTTTGCTGAGACCGGTTTTTAATATGCAGTGGGAGACAGCCAGGTCTAATTTTGTGTAGTGCTATACAGGGTTAAGAGCCACGATAGATGGGCAAGTACATCCAGTGTTTGGTGTATAGCCAGTGCTCAAAATTCCTTTTACCATTGTGAAAATTCCCCTATGATCCTGGTCATCGATTAGCATTCGTGATACATGTGATTTTCTGCTTTGGATAATCTTTAGCCCTCTGAATTGCTATTACTGAATTCACAACTATAAGAGAAATGTTCTTGTAGTGCATGAAATGAAGAAGAATTTGGATTATATTTCAAATTCCCTTCAATATTGTATATTAACTTTCCACCACTGGAATTAGGAAGGGACTAAGTGGCCAGTTTTCTTTTTCTGGACCACCTGCTCCTATGTGGTTGCTTTTCTTGAGATTGCTTCTCTTTGAAATTCTCAATCAGACATAGTTAACTTTAGTTTCTCCCGGACATCATTGTACTTCTGTTTTCTAAGACATAGAACTTCTCTAGTTTTCTCCTGCTTCACCAGCTTTACTTTTCTAGTACTTATGCACTGTATTCTTACCTCTCCCAAACTTTTGACTGTTTATGTGTTCTAAGAACTTGTGTCTTGCTCCTCCTGTCTTGTGAATGCGTACTTGCCCTAGAACACTTGATCTAGTATTTGTCTGTAGCCACTCAAATTATCTTTACCTTCTTCTCTCTCTAATCTCTGGTTCTGGGCCAGGATCCCCTTCACGTGATTTGTGTATCTGAAATTCCAACCAGTAACTGAATTTTTGCATGGTCTAAAGAGAATTCTTAGTCCCCCAGTCTCCTTCCACCCAGCCTGCTTCTCCCTTGAGTTACTTCAGTTCGTTTATTTCCTCCAGCCAAATGCCTCAGATCATCCTTTTCCTTCCTTCCTTCACCATCCTCACAGAATTCATTAGCAATTTGTGATGCAGAGATGCCATCAGTGACGCTTTTCTTCTTGTCTCAACTCCGGTCACTTACTCTGACAGCAGTACCAACATCTGCCACCTGGACTTTTACACTAACCATCATCTTCTCCATACATCTGTTCTTGTTCCCATATGCCTCTGAGCCTCCTTCACCACAAGGGAAGTTTTTAGAAGAGAAACATCCGCCCATCACTTCTCTGTCTAAAACCCTCCAGTGGCCTCCTGTCACACTGAAAAGAATAGCTTCCTCCTTCTGACATGCCAGAGTTGGTTTTTTTTTTTTTTCTGGTAACATTTCTGCTGCTGACTTCTGCAACCCAAAAGGAGTGATTCTTTCTTTTCCTTACCATTATGCTCTGGTCACATTCCATGGATTTCTTTCTCACCTACCGCCCTCTCCTTTTAAAATAAGCCATGCTCTATGAAGCATTGGACATTTATACAAAATTGTGTTTATACATGAAATCATATTTCATTTAGCTTTTCCATCCCTGGGACAAATACCTCAGGGGAACTTTTCTTGTTGGTCCTAGGCCTAGAGCTTGAACTCAGGGCCTGGGTGCTGTCTCCAAGCTTTTTTGCTGAAGGCCAGCACTCTGCCACTTGAGCCACAGCGCCACTTCTGGCTTTTTGGTAGTTAATTGTAGATAACAGTCTTATGGACTGTTCTTCCCAAGCTTTCTTTGAAGCATGATCCTCAGATATCAGCCTACTGAAAAGCTAGGGTCACAGGCATGAGCCACCAACTCCTGGCTCCCAAGAAGAGCACTTAAGTGATGAATCGTTTGTTTTGGCTTATAGTTTCAGAGGCTTCTGACCAAGGTTGGCTGCATCTGTAAGTTTGAGCTTGAAATGAGGCAGATTAATATGACAGCAAGAACATGGAATAGAAGCTGCTCTCTGATGGCAGCCAGGAAGCAGAGAGAAGTGTGCTTATCTGCTAGGCTTTGCCTGCTGTTTCTGTTCCCTCTGAGCCACCCTATTGTATGGTATTGCCCATATTTAGGATGGGTCTTCTCATTTCATTTGCTGTCTCACATTCCAATTGTTTCCAGAAACATCCAGATACACCCAGAAGTGTGCTTTACAAATCTCCTAGTGCTTCTCAGTCCATTCAAGTTGACAATCAAGATGAACCATCACAAATGTCCTCTTCATAGATATTTGCAAGCTAGTTCTTATATGACATCATTCTAAATAATTCAGAATACTATAAAGATAAGCCATGGACTAATAAAAATGTTACAGAAAGGAGCAGTATGAGACTATTAGGGTGGAGATGATATTATTCTGGGATTGTTGTTAGTGATATTTTACTTTTAAATTTGGATATAGACAAGAATGATGGTGATAAAAATAATTCCTAAAGTTATCTTTAGAAGCCACTCAACAATAAGAAATTAAACAATGCAAATCAAATATAATTTAGGGACATGGTAGGGAAAGAAGAGCAGATTTCACTTTGCACTTTAACCAAAGAAACACAGAACATACAAAATTCAGTGATTGTTTTTCTCCCAATCATTCAACTTACTGTAGGAAGAGAAGGGGAAAAAGTTAAGAAAGTAGTTTAACAAGCACAAGAACTAGAGTTTAGAGTGGCCAAAGAGGTAGGCCATCAAAGATGGCAGAATGAGACAGAGAAAGATGCAGTACTCAAATGACTGGCCAAGGTATTCCCTCTCATCTTTGGCTGGGTGCTGTTCTCTGCTAAACTGTATGAGAGGAAGCTACTCACGGCAGAGAGTTAGACAAGAAGGAGGTAGTACAGTAAGAATGCTCAGCACATCTTCTGAACTGAGAAGATTTCCTAGTAGTTGGAAAGGTTTCCTAATATACTTTGGCTCCTCAGAAAGGTCTGATTTCAATACTTGAGAGACCAGTTCCTTTCCTGGACCTAACCCTGATGAAGCTTAAAGGCACATTTTCAATAGATGAAACTGTTTAAAAGCAACTTTACCAAGTATTTTTAAAAGCCCAATATTTGAGGAAATAAATCTATGTTCAACAGCTGATGAGCTATCTAATGTTCCATATCCAATAAAAAAAATTGCCAGTCATCCAAAGTAAGAAGCAAATATAACTCTTCAACATTCCAGAAAGATCACTCAATGGAAACATTACAGATGATGAAATTACTGAATAAATAAAATATCAACTGGAAAGCACACTCTTTTGTAGAAGAAAATAGAACAAAAAAAGCCTTATGAGGGTAGAAATGGAAGATGCAAATAAATTAAAAATATTTAAACTTGAGATATCAATTCTACTAAAACTCAAAAGAAAAACTAAGATTCATAGGACATAGTGCACTCAAATACTTAGTAACATGGAAGGCTGGGAACAGTGAAAATATTCTTCTACTGATATAAATGAATAAGCAAACTCTAGCATGTCTGCATAGCAGTACAATACTGAGCTTAACAGGAGAAAAATTAATGACACACATAACCTCAAAGTGATCAGTCCAAAGTGAAAAAAGCCATTTCATGTGATGCCTATTATATGATTCTGTTTATATGGTATTTGAAAGAACAAAAAACCTAAAATAATTGTGGGAAAACAAGAGATCACATGTTATCAGGAACTGGGGATCCATGGATGAGTCTGCATCTTTATTTTGATGATTATTCCATGAATACACATTTATAAAATCTAAATGGGAACAAAAAAGGTGAGAATTGGTGTCATTAATCACTGCATTTGATTTAAAAAGTACTGACAGCATCAGGTGATGATCCAAACATAGACCAGTCAGACCTTTCATTCTTGTTGAGGCTAAATCACTGTATCAGCCACTTGGTAAAGAAGGGAACACTGCTCACAAAGTGGTACATAAACGTACCATACAAGTGCGTAACACAACACCCAGATACTTATCCGATTGAAATAAAATATTTATGAAAATAAGGATACCTATATGCATTCAAAATAGTTCATGTCACTCAATGCAACATAGTAAAACAAAAAGAAAAAGCACCCTACCCCAAACAAATTAAGGAGTCCTGAATGACCTCCACATGGTGAATGGTTGAACTGGCTGTGATGCATTCATGCAATGACATGTTTCTTGTCAATAAGCATATTTAACATTGGGCTGGTATAGATGATGCTATGTAGATGTCATCTGAGGTCAAAGTTACATAGCTACATGCATTGAACGATTTCAATTCCCATGGATTTATGGGTAAAAACTAATCAGTTTGAGCCTGATAACAGATCAAAGACAAGACAAGGGTGAGGAATGGAAGCCTGCAAAGGAGCATTAGCAACCTTGGGCAATGGAATTACCCTGTGGTTGATTATAGAATTTGTTCCTGAAGCATATTTGTTTATTCAAACCTGTCAAACCATACCAAATGCATTTGTTTCGCTGTTTTTAGATTATGTTTCACTAATTCTGATAATTCTGACTGCAAAAAGGAAACGATTACAGCTAACTATGTAATAAACAGAGATAAAATAATTCATTAGATGAGCTTGGCATTTTTTTGGCCATACATCACTAATAGAATGCTGCAGGGCTTTTGTTGTTTTGTTCTTGTTGTTGTTGGTGGTGGTGGTAGTTGTGGGGCTTGAACCCAGGGCCTGGGCGCTGTCCCTGAGCTCTTTTGGCTCAAGGCTAGTAGTGTTCTACCACTTTGAGCCACAGTGCCACTTCTAGACTTCTGGTCATTAATTGAAGAGTCTCATGAGGACTTTTCTGCCAGTGCTGGCTTTGGACTGCAATCCTTTGATCACAGCCTCCTGAGTAGCTAAGATTACAGAAGTGAGCCACTGGTGCCCAGCCTAATAGATGATTTTTAAGATCTACAAACTTGGAAACAAGATTGTATACATAATTTGACATGGTGGATTGAAACTTCTTTGTACAACTATTTAAAGGTAATAAAAATTAAATTTGACAAACTGCATGTGAAATTAATATTAATAATTTACCACAGGGAAGATTCCATGGCTTCTAGAATCCTCTAGAAGTTTTCTCATTCACATTCCTGAGTTGGAATGACTCACCAGCAGAATACAGATATTTAATCACAGTCTTAAGGTTTTGTCAGCATAGTAGTGTTAAGAATAGTTAGACTGCTCATCTGTAGCTCAGGCTTCTAGAAAAGGCTCTAGTTTGCAAAGTAAAAGTTGCATGACCCAGATCACATATCTCCATTAAACTACATTAGTTATTGCATTTGGAGTTTTTCCAGGAAAGAGGTCTTAGACGTTTTTTTTAAGTGCCAGTATTAGGGCTTGAACTCAGGGCCTTACATTCTTGCTTGACTTTTTCTTCTCGTGGCTAGCACTCTACCCCTTGAGCCACACCTCCAATCCTGACTTTTTGCTGGTTAATTAGAGATAAGAGTCCCTCAGATTTGTCTGCCTGGGCTGGCTTTGAACTACAATCCTCCGATCTCAGCCTCCTGAGTAGCTAGGATTACAGCTATGAGCTACTGGCGGTTCTCGGTCTTGGACTCTTAATGGGCAGAAAGTGAATAATTTGTACTCACTTTTAACACTATTGTGAGGCAGAGAAACCCCAAACAGGTCTGTTTTCAGCAGGTTTGACATTTTGTATCAGTTCTTGGTCTGGTGATTCCTTTTTGGTTGTTAAGGAATATCCCTGTGTCACTTTAGTATACCAGACAATGAAGTGTACTCATTGCGTGTCTCAGATGTAACTATAGCATATTTTGATTAATGACTAGTGGGTCATTTAATTAAAGGATCAATAGATAATGTTACCTTTCTTTTAGCCTTTGATTCAAAATCTCCTTTCTTCAGGGCAGATTTACACTCGATTGTCTGTGCTATGTATGGGCCAATCATTGCTCCTCTCCCTCGGCTATTGGTCTCAAGGACCGTGAACAGCAAACAGGAACTTTTCAAATTGTACTGACAGTCCAGCCTAGTAAATTAATTATTGAACCGTCACTACCAAATGCTGTTGACAAGTGCACTTGTGACAAGGCTACTCTGACGTTCAACCCTTTCAAGACAGTAATTCTGGAAAGAAATTGCATGGGATAGCCATGGTAAATGCAGCCAGGTGACAGCCATATCGTGGTAATCGATACAGAGACAAAAAATCAAATATTAATGCAAGATGGATTTGTTCATGCATGGGATCTGTGTGTTTAGTAAATGCCAGTTTACTTTCACGGGCTGCTTTCCAGTCAAGGCTGAGCAGAAGCTCAGTGACACTAAACTCGAGGTGACATTTCTCATTTCAATTATTTCCTGAAGCGCCTTCCTCCTCCTTTTTCTCCCACCTCTTGTCAAGAACTCCAGGTGATATGATGCAATACTCCATCACCGATGGAGCTGAGGGTCTGGTGGAGTGGGAGAGGATCTTGTAGCACATTTTGAATACAGAATAGATCTTAATTGGGAAGCCAGCAGGAGACGGGGAAGGGAGGGTCTTGAATCAAGATCATTTCACCTAAAAGAAGCCTTCATTTTTGATTTAGCAAATTAGTTACTATTAGGTATGAAGTTTTAGGTGATAGGTATGGCCTTTCTAGGTCAAGAATCAAGTCATAATAATAATTGATAAAGTAGCTAGGACTTAAGTGTTTATGTTAGATATTATAATAGAATCTTGCTTCTGGAAACATTGGTGGCCATTTTTAAGTCAGTTATATTTGTGGAATCTGCAACTCATTTGCTTTTGTTCATTTTACATAATATGGAGATGGCTAGAAAAATTCATTTGTCTGAGGAAAGAGACAATAAGAATAATTATTTGGTGTTCGATTGGAGGACAATTCACCAAATAGTTTCTGGATCCAAAGGTTTGAATTGGTTGAGCAATTATAAAGTAACTCTTGAAAAGCAGCCTAAAAGAATGAGGCTATTAGACTCCATTAGAATAAGTAGCTGTCACCTCTTCTTCAGAATAAGGGCTCTTTTCCCATTTGTTGTCATTCTGGTTAGTTTCCCAAAGTCTACTAACATTTTGATTTTTCTCTTGCTTTTTAAATGGATAATTGCCAACTTTGGCATGGAATAAATCAAATCAAATAGCTCGTAAATTCTTTAACAATTAAAGACAGTGTATTTAGTAAAGAAAAAAAGCTGGATTTGCTCTTAGTGATTTATTTGCTTCATTTTGAGTCCACAAAAATTCGGCTGGAGACCAAAGGGACCAGGAGGTTCAGGAGAAGTGCTGTAGGAAGATATTTCTCTTAGAGCAATCAGATTTTGAGTATTGGCTAGGATAAATGAGATGAGGGAGTAGGAAGGAAGAATTATTCTTCCTTTTTATCCCTCGTTTCTCTGCCTCTGTGGCAGAGAGAATAATAGCCCATCAAAACTGTTCACATTTTAATCCCTGGATCTGTGAAGATGTACCTCAAATGGCAAATGGGCTTTTGTGGGTGATTAAGTTAAGGACTTAGAAGTGCCGAGAACATCTTGAATTACGCTGTTGGGCCCAAGGCAATCACACAGATCCTTCTAAGAGGAGGAGAGAAGGGTCTGAATTAGAGTAAGAGCTGGAGAATGGAAGTTAGGATGCTGCTGAAAGTGGTCGTGAGCCAAAGGTAAACAGACAGCCCCTGGAAGCTGGGGCAAGCAGGAAAAGATCTTCATTAGAGGCATCAGAAAGAACACAGCCCAGCCATGCTGGCATCTTGGTTATGGCCATGTCAGACCTATGCTTGGGTTGAAATGTAGCAGATTGTAGGAAGGTTCCATTGTAAGATGCAGAGCGTTTGTAACTATATTACAGCAGAAAGTTGGTGGATTCTGCCCAGTTCTCCCCTCTGCCCTCCCTCAGGCAAGCCCTGTGCCTTTACCCTGTCCCTCCCCCCTCCCAGCTTCCTCCTCTGTGTCTACCAATATGCCTTGTTCTTTTTTGTTGATGGTATTATTGTTTTTCCATTCTAAGCTGGCCAAAGAGGCCAGATTAATTAAAAATTCAGCAGCACTGATAATAATGACCCTGGTGGCCAGTTGTTTTTATTGGGCACAGAGAGAAGGAACCAATTTAAAGTGGAAATTATTATTTTATGTTTTTATTACAAGAAAAATGCCATTTGGGGGGTATTACTGGGAATTGAGCTCAGGACCTCTTGTCTGTTAGATAGGTGCTCTACTACTTGAGTAATACATCCAGCCCCTTTTTGCACTGAGTATTGTCAAAGTAGGGTGTTGCTTTATTTCCAGGCCAGCCTGGTCTACGACCCTCCTGTTTGTGCTTCCTTGTGTTGCTGGGAGAGCAGGCCCATACCACTGTGCAGACACAGTGCTTGTGTTGCTGGGAGAGCAGGCCCATACCACTGTGCAGACACACAATGCTCCTCCTGTAGACAAGGAAACAGGCACGCGCCACTCCACTCTGCCATTGGTTGACGTGGATCATCCAATCTTTTCTGCCCAGACTGGCTTCAAACCAAGATCCTGCCTTCTCCACCACCCAGGTGGAGATAACTCGGCAGTGCTGAGGAAAGGCAGTATGTCTCCTGCCATCCTGGATATATGTGAAGAGAGCAAATCATTAGCTACCCTGTCCACGTGCTTTGACCAGAGTAGGCAGGGGTCAGAGGACCTGAGGACCGTGATGACTTTCTGTGGTGGTGTGTAGGACTTTGTTAAGGAGTTGGCGAGTGTGTGCAGATGCAGAGACTGGAACACAGCTCCGTAGCGGGCAGGCGTGAGTGGGGTGGCGGAACAGGATGGGGTGTATCGGTGATATTGACCATCTGTCCAGAGAGAAGGACCAGCAGGAGGAAGGCAAGCGCAGGCAAAGGCAAACAGGTAGCTTTTTAGGTATAACATTTGGTCTTGTCAAACTGTAATGATTCTTTTAACCCCAGTGTAAAAAAAAATCATTATCTTTCCCATATGGAATTTCAAGTTCTCTTCTACCTTTAATGTAAGCTGCCCAAATTCTTGTTTCTGGAGTAATAGGATAGATGTGATGAACTGGTTTGCCTCCAAGTTCCATCCTACACTGGGCTAGGGAGGTTAAGGCTTGACAGCCATTCAGGGGCAGGGGGCTGACTGGCTGATTCAGATTTGAACTCTGTTAAGAGGGCAGTCTCCTTGTCTGCATGAGCAGGGACACTGAATTAGAGGAATAGGTTATTTTCATTCTCTTTCTGTGTCTAAATTTTAGTTCTCCTTGGTGCTTGAAGTCTAAAAGAGAAAACTCTCCTGAGCCTTCACCTTCTTTTGATGGGAGTTCTTTCACATATCACCTTCTTCTTCCTCTGCTATTAGAAAGTGGAAGGTTGAGAGGGGACAAAGTGGGTAATTCAAGTCACTAAGTACATTCCATCATGCTACCCAAGTAATTGAAACCAACAGGCTTGAATTACACGGATAGCTGCCTTTTGATTAGTACCATTGGGAGTGATGACCTTATCCAAAGTCTTGAGTTATTACATGTTTGAATGAATGAAGAATGTCCAGGATAACTCTGAAAGCAAATTGGGTCATTTGGAATGTAATTTGCATTAGAGACTAATTTTCTTACGTTTCTCTTATCACTACAAACTCTTTTTTTCCCCTTTTCACTACTAGGGATTGAACTAGGGCTTGGGCAAGCTAGGCAAATAATGTAGTAAGGAGCTACGTTCCCAGCTGTTGTTGTTTTGTTTTGTTTTGTTTTTTAATGCTGTGACTGGCACTTGAACTCAGGCCTTGGGCTTTGTGTCTAGGCTTTTTTACTCAAGGCTGGTTCTCAACCACTTGAGCCATACCTCCACTTCCAACTTTTTTTGCTGCTTAACTGGAGATAAAACTTTCTGGAACTTTTCTGCCTGGGCTGCCATTGAACTGTGATCCACAGATCTCAATCCCCTGAGCAGCTATGATTATAGGCCTAAAATATTGGCACATGGCTTAGCTGTTGTTTTATGAAACAAGGTCTTACTATGTACCTCAGATTAGTCTGGAGCTCACTATGGAGCCCAGGTTGGCTTTGAACTTTCCATTTTCTCCTGCCCCATCTCCCAAATGCTAAGAGTTATAGGTATTCACACATCTGGCCATCACTAAAATATTTTTTTTCTCTCTCTCCCTTTAGTTTTGCATTTTTATTAGAAAGATTAAATGGTATTTTATAACTTCTGGCTACTTTTCTTTCTTTAAAAATTGTATTAGCATAAATTAAATGTATAAAGGAGCTTCATTGTAATATGTACAGCATGCTTATAATGTACTTTGATCGTATTTAGCCCCATCTATATTACTCTTTAATATCCTTCTCCCCATTCCGTTTTTTTCTTTTTTTGCCAGCCCTGAGGCTTGAACTTTTCAGGCACTTTTCCTGAGCTTCTTTTCCTCAAGGCAAGCACTCTGCCACTTGAGCCACAGCACCATTTGTGGATTTTTTTTAGTAGTTTATTGGAGATAAGAATCTCACAGATTTTCCTGCCCAGGACTGGCTTTGAACCGTGATCCTCAGATCTTCGCCTTGTGAGTAGCTAGGATTATAGGTGTGAGCCACTAGTGTCTTGTCTTCTCCCCATTCTTTGTTTAGGAGTTTTTGGTGGGTTTCATTATGATATCTATATTCTGTACCTATCTTTATCTATATAGATGCTTATCTATATGCATAGATAGATATTTACTTATTACTTTCTCCAGCACTGAAATCTTGACATTGCCCTCTGTCCTGTTTGGCTCGTTGGCTTTATGTTGCATGTTTCCTTTACTCCAGTGGCTCTACCAACAGGTCTCTATATTCTCCTAGCGATTAAATGAGTAGCTTTCCTTACCTCAATTCTCATCTTTATTTGTTTGCATATGTCATCACAGGTGTTCCTTCCTTTTTCAGCTATTTTCTGCTAATATTTTCTGTTATGCTTTCTTGCTATTATTTCTTCCATTTAATGGGTGTTCTCCTCTAAATGTCCCTTGTCTCACACTTCTTTCTCCCCTCAGTTCTAAGATAGTACTAGTACCTTTTCTTGATGGTATTTTCTTTGTTTTTTTCTTTTTAGACCTGATAGTATGATGACATTTCTTTATGTACCATATTGACCTTTCTTATCTCCCAGACTAAGTGGAAAATGATTTCTTCTATTTCTATACTTCATCTTTACTTCTCCCAGTGACAAGCTAGGTAGGCATAAATGAAATGATCATAAAATGTTGTTATATTTCCTCTTTTTTATAGCTTCTTTGTGAATAAATGACTGGATGAAATAGAAAATTTGGTAGTGTCATCTTCACGGACACAGCTCCTTTGGGGCATTGGTAGATCAATCATACTGTGGACATCTAAACATGGAGTACTCTCACCCCAAATAAAGCAGTCTTTTTTATTCACTAATAAGTATTGCTTATTTTCCCTAGTGGAGTCATTGGCCATCCAGCCAGTTCTGAATTGTGAAGCTGAATTTGCTTCTAGTTAGAATTCTGCTGGAATGACATAGCTGTGTGGTAATAAAACCTCAACTGAAGTCATGACTGTGAGAATGGAGAGGGAGGGACAAGAACAGGAAAGAAGCTCTACAGTGAACTTAATGAGACATGAGAGTTCATTACGGAGAAAGGGTGAAGGAGAGGGTGGAGTTAGAGCAATCAGAGTTAACAGTCATTGAGGCCTTTATGCACTGGGCGTAATTCCAAGTTCTACCTATATTATCTTCCATTAAGGAATTGCAAATAGGTGAATGTTACAGTTTTCACTTGAGCGGCCATTACAGACTCTCATTATGTTTCATTGGGGCCTTGCTAATATTTTTGCCTGGGTTACCCTGAGTCTTTGATCTGCCTGATCTCAGACTTTTGAATAGTTGGGATGATCAGCTCATACCAATGACTCCATTCAACCATTGATTCAGATACAGTCTTGTAAA
Organism: Dipodomys ordii; assembly: GCF_000151885.1. Taxonomy (NCBI): domain Eukaryota; kingdom Metazoa; phylum Chordata; class Mammalia; order Rodentia; family Heteromyidae; genus Dipodomys; species Dipodomys ordii. The sequence continues at coordinate 4,734,623 of NW_012267228.1, forward strand.
CTTTGTCCCTAGGCTGGCCTTGAACTCTAAGTCTTCTGATCTCTGCCCTTTGAGAAGGTAGGGTAAAGACATGATCCACTGGTACCCAGCTTAATGTCTGTCTCAAAGATACCAGGTCCCCAAATCTCAGATATACCACACATGAACTGTGACAGACAGTAGGTGGCAGCTGTGACAACAGCAGGTGGATTCTACTTGGAATGGGACCCTGCTGCTGGGAATCTCTCTGCCCCAGGCAGCCATCATAGTCTTGAGCTTCTGTGCATTTAGATGGAGAGCTGCGATTGTCGAAGGGCCATAGAATGAGAGGACCCAATGCCTGTCCTATTCTGGAAGTCTCTCAACATTGGATTTGTCTTCTCCAAGCTCAGCCTTTATGTTCATAAAGTGCCAAACCTGCATCTGTGAGCTGTGGCTTATGAATGAACCACTACCAAACATGGTTGCTTGATTTGAAATATTGGACTGGAACTTGTTGGAAGGAGGAATGCGCTTTTCATATACTGTCACTAGGTTGTGGCCCTGTGTAGTTGAGTAGTTTGTCTGTTAGAACACCAGTTTTATAGCACTGAGCAGGCTAATTCACTTCCTTCCCCCACCCCCTCAGTTTCCTTAGCTATAAAATGAGAAAATGAACATAGATATCTTATTGAGCTGTGAGGACTAAGTGGAGGCGATTGCTATAAAACATTTACAAGAATGAATAGTTTGAAAACTTCAGCACATTGCTATTTGCATTATTATTTCTGTTCATTAGTGGAGCCAGAGCTAGTCTTTATAGAAATGAGATTTGTTCTGTTTCATTCTATCGCTACATGGTCAATGTAATAAATGGTCGACGTATTCCAACTGACATCTCCAAAGCTGATGCCTTCTGCTCAAGGGCTCCCCCTTCAGGTGTTTCTACCATCGTAGAAAAACTGTGTCATCTGCATTGTAATTTGTGTATCTACAAATAGGATATGATTGCAAAAAGGATGTCCATTCTCAGTTTCTTACTTCTGGGTCACTCATCCTCTCCAACTACAGAACCAATGGGGACAAGGGTGGCAAGTTCCAATGAAAATGGAAACTACCCATTTTGGTAGGTGGGAATTGGACTTGGTGTTGACTGTCTCTCAAATGTGCTGCTTCTCAGAGGAGAGATGCCTACATTCCTGGGGAAGGGAGCATTGGTGTGGAGCTCTCTTCTCACTGTGAATCCTGAGGAAGGGCTTGGGCATCACCAGCTCTTACAGAGACTTCACACCTTCTGCCCTGCCTCTGTGCTTGGTAGCTCTCAGGACACTCAGAGGTTTTAGAAAAGATGAGACCCAGGGAAGAATGCTTTGAGTGGAACTCTGGCTGGCTAGTCCCTTCTGTGATATGGGAAGGTACAGAATGGGACGAGAATTGAAAGGTTAGGGGATCATTGCAGAGAAAAGCCCAATGATAGCCCTGAGAAGACTGCCTGTTTAAATTCTGATGCCCCTGAATGAACTATCTCCTTCCCTTTGAATCCATGTTCCTTCTTAATGGAACGAACTTCACATTTTTCTGACGTAATTTAATTGAAAATTCAACTCTGACTTTGCACCAACTCAACAGGGAAAAGGAGTCGGCACTGCCTTCTACCATTGATGATTGATTGATTGAGAGTCCAAGATGCAGGCTCCTGGCCTGGCAGGCACGCTGGGGGCCTGGTCCTTCCACTGCGCTCATGTTACTGCCCAGCCCTCACACTGCCTTCTCTTCCCGGATGGTAGCTGTGGAAGAAGCCAGGCTCCCTGGGAAGGAAACAGAGCGGATAATTAGGAAAGTCAGATATTCTCCAGGAATGGAGTATAGCAAGTTCAATTTGGGAACTAATTTGCTTCCCACATTCCGGTTTACCTACAGCACAATGAACTATATTTCACTCTAAATTACCTCCTTATTCTAATCAGCATTAATGTCATGATACATATTCAACAGATACAAATACTTCAAATGACTGGAAAATGAATACAGATCCACATGTGTTTATGCTGATATGGCCCCTAAATAAAATATCTATTAGTGATAGCAACTGAATTTTCTCTTTATTTCCTCTACCCATAGGAGAATAGGAAATACTTGGTGAATTGCAAAGTCAGAGCCAGGAGGAGGAGCTTTGCTTTTCTGTGTGTTCACAGCAGTTCTCTGTAAACCTTGCCACTCCTGTCCCATTTCTTTCCTGGTCAGGACTCAGTTCTGCCTCTGCTGGTCATTCTCGAGTAGCTCAGCTCAGTGGACTAAGCTCATTTTCATTCCCTCTGTGTGGAACAAGATGGGAAGCTAGAGGAGAACTCAGACTTTTTTTTTTTTGTCACTTAGACAAGAGGATTCACAACAGTCTTTAGAACAAAGAAAAACCCTGTAGTAGACTCCATGTTTGTCAGAACTGGTAACAGCCTTTAGAGGCTGTATCTCTCATAAGGAAGAAAGATAAACAGAGATTAGGCAAATTCATGGGTTGACTAGAGCTTCCTAGTCCCTGTAATGTCAAGGAAAGCAAGGGCCAGAAGTTGAGTATGGCCCCAGGTTCCCCTGTGAGCCTCCTAAAGCAAGGCCTAGAAGCCAGGCTCGGATGCGAGGTGTGTGTGCCTCCCCAGAGGCAGCTGCCACGTGGGCCGGGACTATAAAGAACTTAGAACACAGCTGCAATTTTGTTTTAAGCCAGGCTCAGGGCAGAATTTTGTTCAAAGAAATGGCTTCACGGAAGTGGGGCTGTGGCTCAAGTAGTAGAGTGCTGGCCTTGAGCTGAAGAGTTGAGGGACAGTGCCCAGACCCAGAGTTCAGACCCATGACTGACAAAAAAAAAAAAAAGGCTTCACAGCTAATTACAATAACCAGAAGAAATCTGAGGTGTTAATTCAAAAGCAAAAGGTAGTGATCACGATGGAGAAGGGAGACCTCCATAATTCTTGACAGAGTCTAATTTTCAACTAGTTAAAAACACGACACATACAAATATAAACCTGAGTGTGTCTCATTCACAAGGGAGCAAATGAGCTGGTGAGTTGCACGGGTATTTGAGAAATCCTAATTTTCAGGAATTAAAAAAAAATGTCAGCTTAAGTTTCCTGGCTTGATACAGAACTAGTTCTTGTTCCACAGAGCCACGAAGCCTTACCTCCCTAGGGTCTGTTCATTGTTGTTTGGAGGCAGTGTTGCTAAGTAGCCCTGGTTGGCCTTGCGTTTTCTCTGTAGCCCAGGCTGCCCTTGAACTTGAGATTCTCCTGCTTCCTGAATACTGGGATGAAAAACACACACCACCACACTTAGCAGGAATATAGTCTATACAGACTATTAATCTCCAAGTTAATCTGTACCTCTCCAGTCACTGGACTGGATGGATAACAAGAGCAAATATAGGCCTACGCTTCTAAGGAATTCTATAGTCACGTGCTGCTTAACAAAGTTTGGGGCCACAGTGGGCCCCAGCTTTGAATTATAATTACAAGAGACCCTCCTCAACTCTTCCAATTTTCCTGTTTTTGTTTTGTTTTGTTTTCCATGAAAGTCTCTGAATCTGCTCTCCCCGTCTCACGTATGCTGGAGATCTCTGCTCAGCCTGCGGCCTTCTGACTTGTCCCTTCTTCCTTCTTCCAGCCAGATGTTCTGTCTGTTCCAATTGTTCATTGCACAGATGCTCACACTTTTCTAGTCCCCTCCTGTGCTGGCTCTCCCTTTTAAGCCTTGAAGTCAACAGTAGTCACCTAGCAACTAGGATATGGTGGATGTGAATCAAGAGGTCTAACGCAGAGCGTGGAAGCTAAATGTGTCTCAAGGAAGAAAAGAGTAGAGTTGAAGGTGAAAATAGTCAAAGATATCTCATTTTCTTCCTGAAACCTACTCTACGAAGAGTTTCAATTCTGATACACACAGACTTGTAACGAACATGGCCTTGATTCAGGTGCATCTCTATCAACTGGATACCTTCTAGAATGAGCCTTGTGCATGAAACCGCTTTGAAAATTCTGGCTTTAGCGAGCAGCTCAGTGGATGGCCTGTTTCCCTTCTGCCACATTGTTAGTTTGTTTTTATGCATCCAAAACTTAACATGAAGCATGGGGCTTGATTGGGTAAGTGCAAGCTTCAGTTTTTAAAGAAAAGTGTTCTTGAAACTGACATTTCATTGCATTTTTCCTAGGATCCAGATCACAGAAAGTATTTTGCTTATGTAAAGAAATGACATTTCTGCCTTCATTTGGAGTTAGAAAGTGCAGACTTTGTTTACTTAAAATTGAGCAGGTAATGATGTATGCTGGTAACCTCAGAACAAAGGAGAGGTAGAAACAGGAGAATTGCAAGTTCAAGGCCAGTCTGGGCTTCTTAGTGAGAGGCATTACCTCAAAACAAAGCAAATAAAACAGACAAAATAAAGTAAGAAAAATATGATCAGAAGTTGAAAGCGCGTAGGGCTCAAATTTCAAGGCCTGTATTATCATGGCATGGTGGAGGGAGTCAGGGGCAGCTCCATTATCTTGGGTGTGGTATGCAGGCCCTGGGAAAGAAAATGATCTTTGCTTTAGATCCCACAGGGAGCTAATGTCTAGTGACAAAAATGCTGTGCGTGTGCGTGTGGTATATGCATGGATACATATTTGAAGAGTCTATATTCATAGAGTTATTTCTTGAGCTATCCGTGGGAAAGTGTCTACTCTTATTTGAAACAGGCTAAAAAGAAAAGAAAAATAAATAAAATAGGAGCTCTTTTTCCTTGACTAGATTCAAAGTTGTTCTTTGAAGTCTGTCACTCAAGGTAGGAAGCCACAGCCCCCCCTTTCCCCCTCCTGGACTCTATTTAGGGCCTTGGCATGAACCACCCCAGCAATAGGAACTCTGGTAGGGTGGGTTTTTTTTTGTTGTTTTTTGGTTGAGGGGGCTGGCTCCAAATGTAACAAAAGACTGTCTTACTGCTCTGGAAATCCTAAGAGTTTTCAGTGCGGGGTGCCAGCAACTCCATGACAGCGCGTAAACACCTATTTTTATTATGGTGTATCTTTTCAATTTTGTTTTGAATAAATGTTGTTGTCACAGAACGCCATTTGTCTTCTTGACTAATTTGCAGCTTCCAGCAAAGAGACATTTACTCTTGAGGTCTGGACTGCCATATGTAGGAATATTAGAAGTGATTATGCATGCAGTTTGCATTTCTAATATTAAAAAGGATGAGAAACAAGATGGCTTTATGGATCCTTTGGTGTCTGTCTAAGTGCTGTTAGGATGTATAAAGAAGAATAGATTTATATAGGATGCTACTTCACCATTTTAGGAATATTAGGCTAGAGTAATAAATAACAGCAAAGTGACACTTTAGAGTATATAATGTGCCTTTCTAAACATGACAATAAACTGAACATTTGTTGAATCCATCTTCAGGTCAGATTTCACGTACAGTATTTTACATACATCCTAACTCTGGTAGGAAGGCATATTACTGTCTTCATTTTGCAAATGCAGAAACTGAAGGTAAATAACTTGTTTAGGATCACAAGTTAGCATTAGAACTTGAACCTGATGGATCTGGACTCCAAAACCTTAACTTTACCTATAAACCCTACAGTGTAACCTGAACACAGAGGAGAAAATCTTGGACTAATTATAGCCAGGGGGTTCTAGTTTTTGTGATTCAGACTTTCAAGTTGAGTAGTTCACTTTTCAGAACCCCTGATAGCTCCATCCCTCTTCCTGGGCAGAGCACCAGTTGAAGTAGCTACTCTTTAATAGTTGAGGTTTGCTATTTGCAATCTGATGAGCTGCTTGGCTGCTGTCCTGGTTTTCAGGAGGCGATGGTTTATAAATCCGTGAGCTCAAGAGTGCGAGACACACGTTCCCTATCTCCTCTAATGCTGTAATTCCAAGTCCTAATACTTAATGCCAACATATTTGTTTTCTCTGCTCCTCTCTGAATATAGATGAAGATCATTTCACAGAGCCATAGAGGTCACATAAATGCAGATTTCAAAATAAATAGAGTCCTGAGCAAACATCTTCAAAATCTGAAGGCTTGATATTGATTTTGGGTGTTTTTCCCCTGCTGGTCGAATTCTAAGATATCCAGGTGTCTTTCTTTCCTTCCTAGCTGTGTAGAGCATTGAGTTTATTTATAGAAACCTGAGTAGTAGTTGTTCTCTGGTCTTTATCTTGGCCAAGTGGCTTCACCACTCTTAACCTCATTTCCTTTGTTCTTAGAGGTTTAACAGTCACATCATCAGAGGGTGACAGGAGAACACAGTGTAAGCACTTCCTAAGGTCCAGCGATGCGAATCAGGTTCAACCCTTTCAGAACCATCCTGCCTTGCCCTTTCTCCTCCTAGGTTGTGAGGGACACAGTGCATAGAAAAGTCTTGTGCAGCCTGCAGAACAGAAAAGTGTCATGAGCTTGCTGCTGCTTGTTTATTTTCCAAACTTCTCCAGCAAGCCTTCTTTCAGTAGAGGAGGGTCTAGGGGATGACCCCATCCATGCATGCCAGGGAATGTTGGAGAAACAGCCACCAAGAGCTCCTGTCAATTGTCATATCTTGGGAGTTATGACATCAACACGGAGGAAATGAGGTTAGGAAGAGACGCGAGTTCAATCTTTAGCACCGTCTTTTTCACCATATCTGACTTGGGGAGTTTCATTTCTGTTTCCCAGCTCCCATGTCTAAGGGAAAGGCAAGAGGTGGGCACAGGGTTCAGAGCTCTCGGCTGGCTGATCTTGGATGCAGGGCTTAGGTCTGGATGCTAGACCTCTGCTTTCATTTTAGTAGCATGCATGGTCTCCTAAGAATGAGGCAATGGTACCTAAAACATCTGGAATCCCAGTTTCTGTTTGAGATATGGTAGAGTCTGTTATCTCAGCCTTATATTACGGCACATAAAAACCCCAGCAGGTTCTTTGTGGCCGTTTGAAACACCCATTCTTGGTCCTCACCGTCGCTGTTTTCATCCAGCACGTTCACTCAGCAGCAGCGCAGCAGCTGCCTAGCCTCTGTAGGGGATTTGTCTGTTCCTTCTAGAGTTCTTTTTTTCTGTTGCCGAAATGTCTTTGTTTCTGCTTTCTTGGCTGTTTCAAGAATGCCTTGATTGTGCTAGATAAGCAGTATTTCGAAGAGTGAAGCACTCATAATCACTTTGCAGAATTTTCTACCATATGCAAGATTGATCTTCATCATTATGACTGTGAACTTTAAGTTCCGTTTGCTTTTAAATGTGGAATGAACTCCTATATCCTAACATTGATTTGGCATTTTAAAATGATTGTTTTCGATGTGACTTTTAAGTAGGATCTAAGCTTCTTTCATTCTCTGAAATTACCAAGGGAATCAGAAATAACATAAAGAAAAGGAGGGGAAAAATTCCTGACCTATGGTGTTCAGTGTTATCTTTAAATAGTCCAGGAAAATGTAAGTTTGGGGGCAAGCCCTCAGGTAGGAGGGAAACCTAATAGGCAACTAAAATGATATGAGAAACATACATGTAATTATATGTGTAATTGTATGTAATAATACAAGATGTAACATGTTAAAATAGGGCATAGATATGATGCCTGTTCTAACTTTAATTCTCAATTAAAGTTCTGAAATTTGAGCGATATACTTCTTTCAGAAGTCCCCTAACTGTTCTGAGCATTAGGCAAAAGATAGTTCGGGATTTGCCAAAATCCTTTATAAGATACAGGTTTTTGTCTTCTTTACTTGTGACTTCGGTCACACAGTGCAACATTCCTAAAGAGTCTGGTCAGGTTGATAGGGAAAGTCTTAGCTCAGATGCCAGCTAAGACCTAGCCCGAGCATTCCAACGCTTGTGAGGCCTACGAAGACAGTGCACTGAGGAGGATTTTCCTCATTCGCTCCGACCTTCAGTTTCCTCCTTTGTAAAAATGGGCAAATAATGGGACTTACAGAAAAACTCATCAAGAGAAAATAAAATGACTCTTCTAAAACCCACACCACAGTGTCTGCGACAACATAAATAGAATTTTTGACCCAGAAAAATAATTATTAGAACCCAAATACTTCTCTAATCTTGATTGTTTTGATTCCTGTTTCGTTAAGCAGCAAATTGATATCTGTTCTTGGCGGGTTTTCTTCCCAGTGGTACATTATTATTTATGAGCAGATATATATTATGTTTGTTCTTATATACAAGCTACGTTTTATCATCTAATACCACTGTACCAATATGTAATGCCTTTCTATGTAGAAGACTGAGTTATCAGCTAACCTGACCCAGACGAGTTACCCAGTTGGAGTGACCTGGCCAGCAGAGAGGAGCTGCGTGGTTTGCTGGGTGTTAGCAAGGCACCTGCTGTGACCAGGAGTCCTCAGGAACTTGTCTGACAGCAGGCAGACAGCAGAGCTGCCTGGCGGAGTCCTCCACCTGCCATGGGGTGGCTTGGCTTAGGGTTATTTGGAGTAATCCCCACCTTCTGAATTGTTAGGGAAGGGTGAGTGCTTGCAAGATCAATATGCGCCAGGCATGTGAGCCGCCAGCTTCTTCCTTTAAGAAATGAGAAGCAAGCATGTTGTGGCCTTTGAGACTTACTCATGACACTTAAGAGTGTAAGATACGGTCCTGAGAGAAAGCACCAAAGCCCAGGAAATTCAGTCAAGTGCAGATCAGTACTTTCAACTTGAGCCTTTTAAGTTACTACTTGGTGTCTTACTGGCTTTAGAAGGAAAATTGAAATGAAAGCATCTATAAAGGTGAGGGGAAATTCCCTCCCGTTTGCACTCCCAAGACGGCCATTGCTTAAGTGAGTCTGGTTTTTGTAAAATAAAATGATACTTTACGATGTTTCTTTCTCCCTTCCTTTATCCTAAACTTTCCTTATGCTTCATCTTCGTTGTATTTATTCTAGGTATCATGTAGCTAAGCTGTTTTGCCTTTAATAAAAAAGGATGTAATAAAATGGCTCTTCAACACTATGATGATCTTCTGGTACAGCCTCTATTATTTTATACTTGTTATTTTGTACCTGTTATTTATTGTTGCATTATTTCCTTTATTTGTGCTCAGATGATTAATTAGTACTTTTTAATCTCTGTTAATCTAGGTTTTATAAATCTTCTTCCTCCCTTTCTCCCTCCCTCCCTCCCTTCTCCCTTCCTTTCCTCTCCCACACCTCTGTTCCCTTTCTTCCCCTCCCCTCTGATTCCTTTCTCCTCCTTTCCCGTTTTAAACCCATTGCTAGGAATTGAACCTAGTGCCTCTTACATAGTAACCAGTTGCTCTATCACTAGCTCCATAGCCCTCCACTTGCACATTTAAATGACGAAAACTACAAGTCTGTGTTGTTAGACCTATAATGATTCCAAGAAACTGGAATTCATCAAGTAGTAGTAAAATACAGTATCTGTTTGCAAAATATCAAAATGCACACAAATATACAAATGATAAAACAAGACTTTAAACATGGCAACGTTAAAGAAAAATAATTGCCAATATCAAATACTAGTTTGAAAAAAAAATAAAACATGGCTCTTATAATCAGATACCTTGGCACTCCATACTTAAGACATGTATGGGTTGGGAGGAGAAAGCCAAGAATGTTAAACTGAAGGAATGTTTTAAGTGCCTCTCCAAGAGATAATATGCATTAAAATTATGCTTAAGACCCTTAAATACAGTTATGAATATACATGAATCTAAGTTGTCTCGGTCCACAAAATCTGATATATTCTACCTCTGTGTTCTGTCTGGGCTATGAAAACTTATTTTTCCAACGTGGCCTTCAGACATTGATTAAATACAGCTCATGCAGTATCTGCATAATGGATAGAAGTGGCCTACCTATGAACTTGTCCAAGTAGAGTAATCATAAAAGGAGGATGGAGGAAATTCTCTTGCCTCTTTCATCCCAAACCCCCCTTAAACCACTGTTGTTCTTCCCCTCTTCTTGACAGCTGGATTCCTTGTAATGGACAGTGTTCTGTTGTCTCTGCTTCCTCTCCGAGCAAGGACACCTCCTCCCTCCACTGCTATCTCAGTTTTTGCATCCTAATAGTTACTATTAAATCACTAAACCAGGTTTAAGTTTGCTTCCACTTTCTGATGAAGAGAGTCTACATTTCATCATGTGGGTAAAATCCATGTGGCTAACATTTCTCTTACATTGGACTCCATGTTGTCGAATTTAGAGAAATCGAATGACTGTCCTCATTTCCCTCTGCTTTTCCCTTCCTATTCTTTTTTTTTGGCGGGGGGGATCCTATCGTGGGTCTGAACTCTGGGCCTGGGCTCTATCCCTCAGCTCTTCAGCTCAAGGCTAGCGCTCTACCACTTGAGCCACAGCGCCACTTCCGGCTTTTTTTCTGCTTATGTGGTGCTGAGGAATGGAACCCAGGGCCTCATGCATGCAAGACAAGTGCTCTACCACTGAGCCACCTTCCCAGCCCCTCCCTTCCTATTCTTTTTGTAGGTTTTTCCAACTTTTTTTTTTCTTCTGCCAGTTGTGGGGCCTGAACTCTGGGCCTGGATGCTGTCCCTCAGCTCTTCAGCTAAAGTATAGCGCTCTACCACTTGAGCCACAGCGCCACTTCCAGCTTTTTCTGTTTAGGTGGTGCTGAGGAATCAAACCCAGGGCCTCATGCATGCAAGGCAAGCGCTCTACCACTGAGCCACCTTCCCAGCCCTGGTTTTTCCCAACATTGAAGCCACAGTTTCCCCATGGGCTTTGTTCTTGGTTGTCTTCTCAAACAACCCATTGTCCTTGAATTAAATCTTCCCTTCTCTCAGGGCAATCACCATTGATTTCTCCACCATCACTCTTAATTCTTTCCTCTGTTGATACCGTCATAAGAAAAAAAGCCCACAAGCTATTTCTATCTGGAAATCCTCAAGGTACCCGAAAGTCAGTATGTCCTAAAATGATCTCACCACCCATTTCCCCTCACCTACAATTGGCCCTCCCCTTGGCAGCTGTACTCTAGGAGGGAATTGAATCTCTCACCCTCGTTGAAAAGGTCCCTGAGTTCCCTACATGTTACGCATTGTGAGCATCTCACACACCTACCTCACCACTGTCAAAACCTCCAATGTACCCCACATGTCAGTCAACTTCATGGCTAAAATGACAACCAGTTGGCTCATTCTTTAGGCCTCCATATTATCCCCACTCCATCCAACAGGTTTTGCTTTTTTTTTTTTTTACGATAAAGTGCTGATAGGATCACATGCTTTCGGTTTAAAATACTACAGTGAATGTTCCTGGTCCTCTTCAACATGATCATTTGTGACTGATCTTCTACTTATCTTCCTATCCCCATCATCTCCCTAAACTACCAGGTCTTTAATCACTCTGAATATCATTTTTTTGTAAACTCCTATGAGCCTTGATCTTCTGGACCTTGGTATATTATGTGCCCTCCTTTTTTGACCATTCCTAATCTCTTTGGGATGGCTTTTCTAGGAAGTATGTCTTTACAACACACCAAATTGTATGACATCTGTTGTCTGTGTGTGCTCAACATTCAGCTGCATATTTTGTGAATAATAAGTTTAACAAGAACATCCAATACCAATCCATCCATATTACAGGTTTCTTTCATGTAAGGCCCATTCCAAGGGATGGAGGAAAACATGTACTATGTTTTTAATGTATAAAGCCTAAGATTTCATTTTCCTTTTCACTATATAGCATAGCTCCTAGTACCCAGTAGTCATTCAGTTATTTATGATTTGAAGACAGAATAAATCAGCGATGGGGCAGCACAGTCCATCAGTCATTGGGATCCACCTGCAGGTAAAGAAATCACCCAATAGATATAATGACTGGGACCTTCTGATGCTGCTGGATGCTGGTTGAAATCTTCTCATGCCTTGTTGGCTGAGTGTCCCTGCTTCCTTTCACAGCATTGTAGGCAACAGTGCAACTCGGACTGCTACTGCCATTTCCTCTTCTATCCAGATACGTTCTTACTGGTGAACCAGTGCAGCCACCTTTTACTGAATTACTGTTTGAAGAGGCTCTCTGAAAAGGTTTTGACAAGGCATGCAACCATTGGGAAGGGGATCTTTTAGAAAACAGGTAGAGCTAGGACCTGGAGGTGTTTTTGTGTATTTCCCTTCAGGGGGATGATTCATTCATTCACTCACTTGAAACACTGCTATTTCCAAGATCCTGGTTGATCTTTGTCTGTACCATATGTTTACAACTGAGTCATCAGAAGGCTTTTGTGCCTCTTACTGTCACCAAATTGGAGAAATCTTTGTTGTAGAAGTGTATTTGTGTTGAACATTTGAAATTCAGTGTTCTGCCTCAGGATTGGAACAGGACACTCTTATCCTTATCCCTTTTTCCCACCTGGCCCATCCTCTTCCGTCTTAACTCCAACTACTCCAAGATTTTTCCAAATATAAAAGGGAAGTAATTTGCATATCAGATAATCACTTCCGTTTCTACCAAAATACTAGAGACTGTTATGCATTCTCTAAAGAAAGAAAAAGAAAGAGATGAAAGGAATTGATTCCTTTATTACCAGTGCTCACTCATGCTCTTTTTTGAAGTTAAGGTAGTTAGTTTGGAACAAAGAACTGACCACTCAGAGAACATGAGCTTCTGCATTTGGTGGTCCTGTTATTAGTGCATGTTTCCAAAATAGCTCCTGTGCACTGGCTACTATACCAGGCACCAGGTGAAAAGGCACACAGCTCCTGTGGGTTCACCAGCATGCAAAAGTCAGGCAGGCTTCTTGGAATACAAAGTTCAGCCTTTTACAGTAGACTGCAGGGAGATCTGAAATTCGCAAGCCTCATGTAGCAGAGTACGACTCAGACCTCTTTGTTTGGGGAGATGGGGAGTCTGATGATTAGCTTTAGTTGACAGAGACTTTGCCGCAAGCTCATTTTGGACTTCTTTACCTCTAGAGAAGGAACTCACTGTGTGCTCAGCAGGCTGGAAGCCATCTCAGCAGATGGTCTCGGACTGTGAGTGCCAGCCACAGAGCGCTTGCCTGGTGTGTTTGCACGTGGTGCTGCTCTTGTGCAAGCAGCAGGCCATCAGGAGAGAGTGTTTTCCAGTGATCAGCAGCAGAAAATGGGGAAGGAGGAGCCGACCATGGGAAGTAGTCCAGAAGTCATTTGCTTTCCGGTGTGGTTTTCTGCAAGCAGGCTCAGCGCTTGGCACGCTCAGGAGAGACAACTGAGGGGTGGGGAGAATCTTCCAAACCCATAGCCTTTGGAGAGCCCAGGATCTAGAGGAACATGGTAGGCGTATTCATTGGCAGCTGATCTTGTTGGCTGTTCCCACTTATGTGGGTACATCATTCCCCTTCCAGCTCGAGACCAATGAAACATTTTAGTAACTGGTCAGTCTCTGTTGAAGCCTATCTTCTCAGCCCTGCAAGGCTACTTCCATTTTCCTCTTGCTCACCTGACTACTGCTCTACTGAACCAACACACCATGGTTTCCTTTTTTTTTTTTTTTTCTGGTCGTGGGGCCTGAACTCTGGGCCTGAGTGCTGTCCCTCAGCTCTTCAGCTCAAGGCTAACGCTCTACCACTTGAACCACAGTGCCACTGCCAACTTGTTCTACATATGTGGTGCTGAGGGCTTCATGCACGCAAGTCAAGCACTCTACCACTGAGCCACCTTTCCAGCCCCTACGATGTCCTTTAAAAACACATTTATTTATTATATTAGTACATGGCCACTTCTGTTCTACATTGTAGTCTTCATTGTTGATTATTTGAGTTATCTACTACTCTGAGCTTCAGGGTTTGCATCTGTGTATTTGGGAGAAAAATATTTCTTTGGCTACTGAGAAAATTTATTCCAGTTCTCTGCATCTTGTATATACATTTTTCTAATTTGGGGAGGGGAAGGAAAAAAAACAAAATGCTTAAATAGGATACAGGTTGACCTGTTGTAACAATGAGATGCACAAGACACTATATTGAAAATGGGGGAGTAGATGGGGAGGTGGGGAAGGAAGGGATGACAGGGGAAAAACAAAGAGGCAACAATGCGCGATAGGAAATGTACTCATTACCTTATGTAACTGTAACCCCTCTATATAGTATTTTTACAATAAAAAAGTATTTTAAAAAGTGGAAATTAAGTGTGATACAAGCATTTGCCGACTATAATTGCTTTCCAAATATTCATGATGTGGCTCTTTCTGTTATTAATCAACCAATAGATGCGATACTTAGAAATCTTTGACCAAAATGGAAAGGCTTGGAAAAAATTATATCAAGCCCAAAGAAACAGGTCCCATGGTTTCCCTTATTTGCAATATCTAGTATATGTATATGTATGAGTTAAGCAGAAAAGTAAGTTAAGGTGATGTTAGGAAAATGAACCCTTAGATATGTATTTAAATGTTTTTTTTCTTTCATGCATTTGTTTCTAACGCACTTATAAGATTATTTCTTTGTTGCTTTGTACGTCCCCCCCCCACAGTATAACCCCTGCTTTTACTGTATTTGATGTCAGTATAATTTGTGGAGGGGAAGGGGAAAAACAAGTCATTTAAATAACGATACAGATGGATCCATTGTAACAATGAGAAGTACAAGTTGTCATGTCGAAAATGAACTTTACAACTTTGGTGGGGGCGGGGAGGATTGGGTGGGGGAGTGGGGGGGGCTGGGAAGGGATGTGAAGGGTAAACAAAGGAGGAGGCTGCAATGCTTGATAAGAAATGTACTCATTATCTTGCCCATGTAATTGTAACCCCTCTGTACAGTATGTTCACAATAAAAAAAAAATCTGTGACCAAAGCAAAAGACTGGGTAAGTGGAAAGCACACACCACTCTAGTGCATGGGTTTAAATTATTTTGTGTGTGATTTGTTTTATGTCCTGTGGTTCTGTGGCCCGGGTGGACCTGCTGCCATCCACCAGGATAGAAGGAGACCTCATTCAGTCAGCTGGGATTTGTTTATCTAAGACAATGAAGGTCCCTACAGCAACCTAGGAAAATGCCCCAACTGAAGACGGGTATGCTTGGCCAGTTGAGGGGTCTTGTAGTCACCTAAATCTCAGGCTAAGACTCAGGCACACCAAGGGGACTGGTGAGTTAACTGACAAACAGGAAGGGAAGCTGGGTGCTAGTATTTCAAGTCTGCTCAGGAAGCTGAGGCGGGGAGGATTGTGATTGGAGTCCAGTTAGGGAAGGGAATTTGCTAGGCACTGTGTCTCAGCAGTTGCTGACTATGGTGGCTCATGGCTGTCATCTCAGCGGTGCAGGGAGGTGAGATGCAGGGATCACGCTTCCAAGGTTCAGCTTAGATGGGTAAGCACAAGTTTCCAAGACCTCAACAGCAAAAGGCGGGTATGTTGACAGGCACCTGCCATTCCAGCTAAGGTGACAGGTGCAAGAAAAAGTAGGTCATTCCAGGTGATTTCTAAGAGGCCTCACCTGGTGTAACTGTCAGCTAACTGAGCAGAACAGGCTAGCTGTGTGAGGCCTCACCTGGTGTAACTGTCAGCTAACTGAGCAGAACAGGCTAGCTGTGTGAGTAGACCCTTGAATAAGATTGAGAAAAAAACCAGGCCCTGCACCTCCTTCATCATCATTATCGTTCCTGGATTTAAGCATTGATTTTCCATGAGCTCCACAGCTACCTCACCTCCTCGCTGATCCCTCCTTCCCATCCCCTTCTGCTCCTTCAGATGAGTATTGATTGAATATCTAACACAGGGTCAATTAAGGTGTTTTTTTTTTAAATCTTGATGCTGTGAATAAGAAATAAGAGAAGGTGTATTTGAAATTCATTGAAGCATAAAACTCAATTAAGTAGCTAAGTGCCTATTTTTTTATTTGAACTTATGTAAAGACTGCTATTTAGGCATTAATTCTTAAACAAAGGGCTGCTGTCAGAGTTTTGAAATAAATAGCATGTGTTCAGAGGTAAAAGGAAGCCCCAAATTAGCCAAATTTGAATAATCTAGGATGCTCAGGGAACATATAAATATACATTTGCCTGCCTGCACTAGGAAGCTAAATGAATGTATGCCTCTAAGCTCTGAATCAGTGTTGACATTCTCCATCCATTCACGCTCCCTCCCTGTAATTTACTATGTCCCACACAGTGCCCAGAACTCCATCTGTTTATTTACTCATTAATGTTGATTCTGAAATCATTCCTTCAAAATGTAAATATACCAGGAAACATTCTCTGTAATAATTTAGGAAAGAAAAATTGCTCCACAAGGAAAATCTATCCTGTGAATATCTTTCCTTTCTGTCTTTTCTCCTTAACCTTCTGTATGTTTGGGCACATTTTTAATGTATTTATTTGTAGTTGGCATAATTATACATATTCATGATACAGTGGGATGTTTCCATACATGTACATCATGCTTCAGGATCACGTCCTGTGGTTTCAGAGTAGCTAGGATTGCATGTGACCACTGACCCTGGGCTCCTTCTTGTTATTCAACAAGTTATTGTTAAATGTTAGTTGTCCTGGGCTGGGAAGGTGAGCGCTTGCCTTGCATGCACGAGGCCCTGGGTTCGATTCCTCAGCACCACATAAGCAAAAAAGAAAAAAGCTGGAAGTGGCGCTGTGGCTCAAGTGGTAGAATGCTAACCTTGAGCTGAAGAGCTGAGGGACAGCGTCTAGGCCCAGAGTTCAGGCCCCACGACTGGACCCAAAATAAATAAATGAATAAATAAATGTTAGTTGTATGAAACATGAAAACTCATTCCTTCTATAATATTTGTATATTTTTCCCAGTGTCTTGTTTTTCTGTGTGTTGGGGGGGGGGTTGTGAGGCTTGAACTCAGGGCTTGAGCCTTTTTGCTCAAGGCTAGTGCTCTACCACTTTGAACCACAGCTCTAAGCCTGGACTTATGGTGGTTTATTGGAGATATGAGTCTCACAGACTTTCCTGCTTGGGCTTCCTTGAACAGTGATCCTCAGATCTCAGCCTCCTGAATAGGCAGGATTATATGTGGGCCACCAGTGCCCAGCTCCAATGACCTGCTTTTATGTTCTCTCTTTTCTCCTAGTCTTTCTTTCTAGGCCCTGAAAATGTCTATTCTGTTCTCTACTACTATGAAATAAATTTTTATCTCCCTCATATGGGTGAAAACATCTGGTGTTTGTCTTTCTATGCCTGGATCACTGCACTCCATGTATTGTTCTCTGTCTGTCTGGTCTTTTCTAAGTGGGAAGGTGTATCTGAGTAGTTGTTGTACGAGCCCATTCCGTGGATGAGAAACTCAGCCATGATGCTCAAAGATTTGCGAACTGTTCTCAATCTTCAGAGTCTGTTATTTTAAAATCAGAACATCAATTCACAGAAAAAGGAGAGATTCTGTAGTGTTGAGGTTTACATTGCTTCAAGTACTTTGCAGATTTCATAGGCAAAAGTAATAAAGCACTCACTTCTTAGAACTCATTATTTCAAAGTTATGTTGGTTTCCAGCTAGTTGTATTTGACATCCATTTACTCAACAAATGCTTGATATTTTCTCCTAGGCATCTCTCTTAGATAGCTATGGGAGACCCTAACACAGTCCATATTTATGGATGGAGAAGTCAGCATTAAGTTATTACTGATCAGTGGTATTAAGATACTAGGTAAGCCAGAGCCATTGACAGGTGCAAAGGAGCAAAACTTGTGTTGCTGTTGGGTTTCAAGAAAACCTTCTTGATCTTGTTAGAGGTTTTGCTGTGCGGAAGCCCTGGTGTCAAGGTTGAATAGTCGTTAGGCAAAAGCAGTCTTTGGTGTTACAGCTTCTGTCTAGAATCCTCTCCTGGGGGGCAAAAATGATTTCCCTTATAGTACATCCAGAATGATGTTAAGAAGCAGCAGCAGGGGTTTGGGGTAAAGACAAGCATTTCCCTGAAGGGATGGAAAGTGGGCCAGCATACCAGAAGATGAGTCCAGATCGGAGCACTGTTGAGCACCAGGGAAACCTTCTGTGTTAGGGCATAGAGTTCATTCTCTACAAACCATTTAACCTTTCCCAAAGCTAACTTTTGCTTAGAATGCCTTGGTGCCACTAGCTTAAAAGAATAGAGCCGAGAGAGACATGTACTGAACTGTGGGCATGCTTGGGCCTCTAACGGGCTCTGGGGACAAGGTAGAGTAGCAAGCTCTGGGGCTGGAACTGGGGCTCCAGATCTCAAGGCCGTGGATGCTTTCCACCCCCCTCTTTCCTCCTGTTCCTCCCTCACACTTGCCTTTGACTCTTTGTCCTCGACTTCATTCTAAGGACAGTATTTCTTCACAGAAGAAAAAGAAAAGAGAACCTTCTTGTCTTCTAGCTTTCAAGTCCATAGAAGCGCACTGTGAGCCTACTTGGTTTCCATGCCCGCCTGGTTCGTCACTGTCATCAGGGAATGGCACCATGAAATACTGTGTTTGTCTTTCCCAGGACTGTGGGAGGGTTGGTGGGGGAGGGCGGGTATTTTGTTGACAGTTCTGTATACATTCTTACAGCATTTTCTTCTCAGCACACTTTAATAGAGTACATATGTATACTGTAACTTCAATATATCAACTCTGAACAGAGTTGTTGGTGTTCAGTTTGGCTGGGAATTGTGGTACCTTTCTGTCCAAGAATTATGCTCTTTCACTTTATTGAAATGTGTCATGGCAACAGCACTGAGCCTAATTTGCCTAATACCAGCAATGACTTTCTTTAAGCACTTACTTACTTGTTATTGTAAAGGTGAGGTACAGAGGGGCTACAGTTACATAAGTCAGGTAATGAGTGCATGTGTTAAGCATTTATTTTTTAAACTCATGGAAGAAGTCTATTAGCTCTGCTGTCCAGACCTTGAATCAATTAGAGGCATTGGAAGGAAAAGAACTATGATGAGAGAGCTCAGAAATCCACAAGCGCCTTCCTGTGACCAGTGAGGACAGGGCTTGTGATTGACTGTGGGTAAAATGTAGGAAGCATGTCCTATTGGCATATGAGAAGTTGAGTGAATGAAGAGTTGGGTGGTATGTCTTTCAAGAGGGAAGGAAGCATGGGCTGATAAACAAAAATGCCATGCGTGCACCAGACCTTCAGAATTCCTCGTTTTAAAAAATTCCTATCAGAGTTTCTAGTTTCTCCTTACCTATTCACCAAGGGATGATGAGCAGATGGTGATGAAAAACATTTCCAGAAATACAAACAGAAAGATTGTTTTGTTTGGGGTTGGCCTGTGTTATTTCCCACTTCTCTTCCCAGAGACCAAAGCCATGCTGGGCTTCATATTTTAAATTTACATCAAAGACTAACTGACTGTCTCATTTTCTTTTATAAATAAGACTCATCATTGTCCTATTTCAGTTCCCAGGAGTCTTGATAGAAGATAAACTGCAAACTCAAAGAAAATAGAGTTGGGGATTCATTCTTCTGCCTGCATGAAGACACCTGTGCTTCGCCCCAACCCCAGTTGACCAGGACACCTGGGCCAATCTTAAGAATGTATGTATTTGGGAGAGGATTAGCTATCAGCATTTTGGGGACCGCCCTTTAACAAATGTATCTCAGGGAAATCTAGCTGATTGATTTGGGACCGTTAGTTTGTGCTGACAATTACAATTCAGGAGAAATTGTAGGTTAGCCCCATTGAAAAATCAGGGCCCTTGTGAAACATGGGACTAAATGAATACCATCTATTATTTTGTGTTGTTGGAGTCTGAGGTGTAAGGAATGCATTTCTGTGGGAGTTGGCGTGGAGATTTTAAACCTGATTTGAATTACTGTTGATAGAACATAAATTGAGAGTATTCTGCCTGCAATTTAGCTCAATGCCAGCAAGTTAAGTCTGTTTTTTCTAGAATGATCAAGCTTACACTGGAGCAGGGCTGTCCTCATGCCCACCTACTATCTAGTAGAGATTATTTCTTTGATTGTCAGACGTTCCTACAATGATTCACACAAGGGCTGCGATGGACCAAGCGAAATGAGACATTGAGTTTCCATCCTTAGACAGACACGTGCAATCCACATGGGAACTGACATTTTCCTTGGATTGTACTGCATTCCAACTCATTTTATCTTCCTTGCGGAACTGGAACATGATGGATAAAACCTGTGCTTTACACAGATATCTTACACATGGGGAAGCTGAGGTCTAGAGAAAGGAGGCAGCGTATGATGTAGAACTGGGAATTACAGATGGTGAGGGGGGCAGCCGTCTGGCTTCCTTACCTGCCTTTCTCCTAGTGTAAGGTGCCTATTACTAATTATCCTGCAGATGGATTTAGAGAATTTTCTGCTACAAGAAGCACTTCCTTAGTGGTGCTGTGGCTCAAGTGGTAGAGCACTGATCTTGAGCAAAAGGAGCTCAGGGACAGTGCCTGGGCCCAGAGGTCAAGCCTCTGGAAAAAAAAAAAAAGAAGAAGAAGAAGCACTTCCTTTTCAATTAATTCTCTTTTAGATGTTGGAAACAAGGAAATCACCATTGAATTCCATACCTTATACTTCTGTGACTACTTGCTAGTCTTTGTGTCAGTGAGCCTCTGTAGATTCTGATAGATTTAATAATGTAGCCTTGTTTCTATTATTTTCAGTTTAAGCTTTGATGATACCACTTTTAAAATGTTTCAGTAGCTATAGTATTACTTCATGAAATTAAAATTTTCAGTAAAGTAAGTGGATTTAAAGAAAAATACTAAGTAGCAAGACAGTATATATTACAAGGAAGTTTCCCCCAAGGCTCGAGTTTGAGAAACACACTTGTGTCACATCACTTTCGATCTTGGATTGGGCTACTTCATGTCGAACAGAAATCACTCCTGTTTATACTGCAGGAAAACTTGAAGCCAAAATAGCAACAAGCAAAGACCGTGAAGAAAGCCCAACAAACTCGAGACATAACGATTTTGCTCTACTTAAAAACAGGTGCATGCTGGGCACTGGTGGTTGACACTCACGGCCCTAGATACTCAGGAGGCTGAGATCTGAGGATTACAGTTTTAAGCCAGCCGGACAGGAGTGCCTATAAAACTCTTATCTCCAATGAACCACCAAAAAGCTAGACGGAGATCTATGCTCAAGTGGTAGAGCACTAGTCTTGGGCAAAAAAGCTCAGGGACAGTGCTCAGGTCCTAAGTTCAAGCCCCAGGACTACATACACAGACACACACACACTCATCACCACCACCACCACCACCACCACCAATAACAGCAAACAAGCAAAATGAAAACACAGGCGTGCTCATTGGAACACAAGGTACAGGCGCTGCCTCTGTAAGTAAGCTAATCAGTCAGACACAAGGCATGACAGTGACCCCCACCGCTCTAAAACACAGGGGTGTGAACAGACTCATCCTACTGTTTGGGGACTGCCTGACAGAGAGAGGCACCTTTGAACGTGGTTTTGACAGGCGATGTGGATGAGGTGAAGGGGAGGAACTGCAAAGTCCTGCCCTGTAAGAGTCTGCTGTGTCTAACAGTCCTAATAGCGGTGATAGCAGATAGCCATTTTCTGAATGCCCGCTGTCAGGCCGGCCCTGCACCCAGCACTCCTTTGGCAGCTGTAGCAGTGTCATAGGTTGGATCCCCGTGTCTCCCAAAGGCCCTTGTGCTGTGTATAGGCTTAGTCTCCAAGTTGTTGCTAGTAGGAAGTGGTGAATCATTTGGGAGCTAGGCTCTAGTGGAAGTCATTAGATCATCATCAGCCATGTATTTGGAAGGGATATTGGGGGCCTGGTCCTTCCCCTTCATTCTTTTGCTTTTTGTAAGCATTTTTTGGGGGGAGGGGGTTGGTCCTGTGGCTTAAACTCAGGACCTGAAGCAGGGTGCTGTCCTTGAGCCTCTTTGTGCTCAAGGCTAGCTGTCTACCATTTGAGCCATAGTGCCACATCTGTTTGTTTGTTTGTTTTGGAGTAGTTTATTGGAAATAAGAGTCTCATGGACTTTCCTGCCCAGGCTGGCTTTGAACCGAAATCCTCAGATCTCAGCCTACTGAGTAGCTAGGATGGCAGGCGTGAGCCACCAGTGCCCGGCCACTCTGTACCATGGCCATCCAGTGCTTCCACCAGAAGCCTATACAGAAGAGGTCTACCTGATCCATGGGCTGTCAGCTCTAATATCATATGTCAAAATAAACCTTTCGTCTTCGTAAGTTACTATTTCAGAACTTGTCACTGCCACAAGTGCTGGATAGCCAATGCAGGTAGACACAGCACGAACAGTTCTAAGAAGGGGTAGAATACCATCGGAAAGGATGTTTCCCAGGCATCATTTCAGAAAGGAGATGCACCCGAGTGGCAGCAGTTAGCTAAAAGTTTAGGTGCCTAAGTAGTGGCCGATGTGCTTGAGGGAGAGTTGCCTCTGAAATGTATGTGAAAGTTCCTGCAGTGGCTGTGTCCCAGGTGAGCCTGGGTTTGCGGAGGAGAGGACCACACCCATCCCTCTGTGTGGAAGAGAATGAATGGACAGCACACATGGGACAGGCAAGGATCCCCAGGACCCAGTATCTCCTGGTGAAGTCTGAACAGTGGAATGTCTCTTGAACTGCCCGCAATGCAAGCCTGACTATTTCATATTCGCCACCAGGCCTTGCGTCAACTCCATGGTGTGCCCACACCTCCATCTGCCTGTCCTTCCTGAGGCCCTGCCCTGGCCCCTGCACTTGCTGTTAGCTTGATGTTACCTGCACAAGAAGATTCTGATAGGAGTCTCCAGCCCTTTCCTTTCACTGTTACACATGGCTTTCTAGTAAGTCCTAGGGATGTCAGTCATTTCTGAACATCTCTCCACAAGAAACACCACGTCAACACCACATTTTCTTGTACTTCTAAAGAATAGCTTTAGGTGGCACTTAACCTTGGTGTCACAGACATCACAATCTGTGATGGAATGTCTACTCATTTTATAATTGCAGTTTTGAAGACACGATGCCTATGATATTGAGAAACAGTGAATTAATTTCCATGCATTAGAAAGGAAGCATATGAACCATATCCTTCTGGCTAATATGTACTTCATCAACAAAATGAGCTGCCCACCTCCATGTCTGCCCAGAACTCAAAGCAATAATGAAGAGCAAGTTAAAAATTAAAACCATTCTCTCCCAGGAGCTTTTTTGTAATACATTTGATAGTCTGCTCTCTGTCATTCTCCTGTGTCTTAATTCTCGTTTGATTCCTCCCCTGGTCATTAGCTAATTTTCCCTCAGTCCCTGGCCTGGTGTAGTGCCCTGTGTTAAAGGTTTCTGTCCCTTCCAACTTTGTGACAACTACCATCTTCCTGTTTGTACCAAGGCTAGGACGAAGAGGATGCTGGAGGAAAGGAGGAGCCAGGACATCTTCTCCTGTCGTTGACACCTTGTGCTATGTTTCTAGCAATGGATACCACGGATGTCAGGTGACGGTCTACAGCCCTGCTGCTGTGTTTGGAACTTGGCACTTTCCAGAAAGCTCCAGGGTAATTTTTGTTCCAGCCAAAGGCACTGGTTCCTGAAACGCTTTAACACTCTCATTTCCTTTCTCTCAGGAGTGGTAGTCAAGTAAGTACATTCTGATCTGTGGAGAGCACGTAGCTCACAAGCCCTGTGCTAGCTACAAATGAATTGATAGCTGGCTCTCCAGTGGACCATTCTTATTCTGGAATTATCTGTGCCACTTGCACATTCATTCTGTATAGAACAGAACATTCTTCTCACAGCAGTACTTTGCTGGCTTTCACAAGCACACGAAGACATCTGTTGATGAGCAGTATGGCTTAATTTCCCGTAGGGGCCCCAGAATGCGAGATCTAGTGACCCAGTTAGAGCCCACCAAGTCCTCCATGAGGTGTGGCCTTCCTTTTTCTCATTTTCTGCACATGGTTTGATCAGTGATACGGATTGAAAGGTTTGCTTGTTGCCCATTGCTCTTGGCCATGTTGTGTGGAAGTAGCTTCGCTCTCAGTTGCTAATTGGCAGGGCTGGGTTTCACGTCAGAGCTCCACCACTTGAGCTGTGTCCCCAGCCCGTTCTGCTTTCATTCTTTCCTTGCCTTTTTCTTTCTTGCTTGCTTTCTTTTTAATTTTTTAAAATTGTTTTTATAAAGTTGATGTGCAGAGGGGTTCATTACATAAATCAGGTACAGAGTACATTTATTTTAGGATGACATCACACCTTCTCAATTTTTCCCTTCCATCCCTGCTTTAAATAGGGGTTTATGTTTATGCTTAGATCAGCCCTGGACTGTGATCTGCCTCTGTGCTTCCCATATAGCTTAAATAGTAGGTGTTCAACTTCATGCTCAGCTACTGGTGAAGATAGAGTCTCATTACATTTTTGCCCATGTTGGCCTTGAGCCAAGATCCTCCTGATCTCCACTTACTGAAAACCTAGGATTGAAGGCATGAGTCACCACTTGCTAATATTAATTTTGAATTTTTCCCTTTTTAGTACCACTATTCTTATATAGGTTTATGGCATTCAACATGATATATATTCATATACCTATATCTCAATGAAGTGATTATTATAGTCAAGCAGATTAATATATTCATCATCATACATAGTTACTTCTCTGTGGATGGAGTTAGGAATAGTACCTAAAATCTACTGTTGAATAATGGCAGAAACCTAGTGCACAGTATGCCAATTACAATGCTCTTCTGTTGCATACTAAAGCTCCAGACTGCTTTGTCCTTTTAACAGTAACTTTGTACCCTTCGACCTGCATCTCACCCATGGGGGGTGTGAGGTATCACACCACGGAATGTTAGTTAATATGCTCACTGTCCATGCTGCAAAGAGCACATTGGGATGAGATCTGCAAGTGTGCTACTCTCTACACTAGCCAGCAGGGAGGGCAGCAGGACACAGAGCATGCACTCCTGTCGGTTGACTGATTCCATGGAACCTGCACAGACTCATGTGTATTCCAAAGACAATGAAACTCATGGAGTTGGGTAGCCTACCATCTTTGTACCATTATCTTTTACCTCGTGTGTGGGCTTGTGGACACACACACACACACACACACACATACACACACACACACACACACACACACACTTTCTCATACTTGCTATTTACTCTGTTATGATGGTTATAGACTGTATGCCTGCTACAAGTTATTATAGTATCTATGAAGCATTCTCTATGCACCAGCATTGTTCATTGCAGGTGCTTGACACAAGACAGGGGCCAGTCAGGTCGCTCTTTGCATGAGTGTAATCCAGATAGATGAACTTTACTCTCAGGGCAAGCTCTCTTCCAGGGAAGAAAATGTATTTGCAGTATGAAATAAGAGGGTAAAGAAGAAATGTGGGACTTGGGACTAAAATTGATTGACTGGGAAAATGCTAGGAGAGTTTTCTACTATGTGATGGTTTTTGGAAGGTACTTTTTAAGTTTTATTGAAAAAAATCTTTTTTGGATGATATTCTTCCTCACCACTAAGCCACATCTTAACCCCAGATTTGCTTATTGTTTTTGAAAGGGGATCTAACTTCCTACAGTGGAGGGTGCCTGGATACCATATGCCTATGTTCAGCTTCCTGGGTAGTTCCTAACAGGCATGTACCCCCATATCCTGCTCTTCATTAAGAATACATCCCGTGGACTTTTCTTCCTGGGTTAGCCTGAAACCATAATCCTCTCAGTCTCATTTTGCCAAGTAGCTAGGAATTCAGGCATGAACCACCAGTTCCTGGTTTTACTTTTCAATAATTAATAATACCCTTATTTATTTTTCTAGTGTAATGGCATTCTGAAGATAATACTACTCAGAGCATTGTTTTGATTTCACTTACGTTAGAATTATCAG
The DNA here is from genome assembly GCF_000151885.1 of Dipodomys ordii. NCBI lineage: Eukaryota > Metazoa > Chordata > Mammalia > Rodentia > Heteromyidae > Dipodomys > Dipodomys ordii. The sequence continues at coordinate 4,760,284 of NW_012267228.1, forward strand.
ATCAGCCTGACATCCATCAATAGGAACAATGTCTCCTTGAGCAGTAGCGTATACATAAATTTAGGCATATTTGCATAAAATGCATACATGCAATCTTTTATTTCAAGTATGTGTTCTAGTGGAAGACAGTTCTGTATTAATTTGGCATTGGTAAAGCCATTTGTTTTTTGGCTTATCCTCTTGGAAATACTGCTATAGAATTAATTTATGTTTTAAATGAGACTAACAGGAAAACAAAACACAACCTGACATGAATGTGATAGAAAAACAGATCTATTCATTGGAGTCAAATGGAATGACGAGGTTTGTTATTTTCAAGACCATGGATGCAAGAGAAGTTAGGGGATTGACTAATGTCTGAAACAAGAGTTGATCTTAAAACCATCACTATTAGAATAGGAATTCAACTAAATGCATTTCCCCCCTACAAACTCTGCTTATTGAACATTTGTGAACAGAAAAATGACGTCTTCCACATGACTCTCTCCCACATGATAGCACTCAGAATACTGGAGAATGGGTACCGGCTCTCCTGGAAGCTACATGCCACACTGAAACACGCGTGCTTATCGCTGCTTTGACTTGCTATACAATACAGCAGTCATTACGGGAGGTTGCTGGAGATTATCTATTGAGATACTGGCCTTTCCAGTCAATCCTTGTGCTCTGCTAATACCTGTTTGGCACTGTCTGTGAGGTCCTGTGACCGCTCCATTGACCTGGAGCTTTTCAATTGGTTCTGTGGAGCCCCATGGGTATAGTGCATTTGCTTTTCCTTTTGAATACGCATGATTTCCGGTGGAGATGCAGCACCCCTTGGGCAGGTCAAGACTTTCTTGAGATCAGTCAGACCCTAGTCCCTGACTATGTATAGGACCAAGGAGGTGGTTATGATAAAACAATTGTTGATTTGTAAAAAAGAAGGCAGTAGTGTTAACCAAGAACTACAGACCCTAGCTTGTTTCAGTAAGAGCCTGAGATTGATTTCTCTCTACTCACACAGAGACAATTGGCCTGTAATTTTCATACTGTACCTGGTTTGGATTGCTGGTGGGGGAAATAAAGCAGTTCACTGATTTGTATTTGAAAAACCGATTAGTACTTAATTTGCTTGTAAGACAAAACTGATGCACAGGTCAGAACCAGATGAAACTATTTCCAAGACAAATACACACTCAAGGCAAAGATTCTGGTCCTGAAATTCTCAAGAAACAGTGTCTGAATGGCACTTGATTTCAGCCAGATCTCCATGGGCCAGGTTCCACCTCTCGGGGAGGGAGCAATGATTGACTCTCTTGGGCCACACGATCATACAGATAATGTACTATGCTTATTTCTTTAGGAAATAAAACACTTAGATCTTCTCACATTTTAGCAGAGCACTTGTGAAAAAGTTTCCAGGAAGGTGAAAAAAATCTAGAAATGAAGTTTCCTAAAATATACTCCATGAACACTAATTCCAATGAATTCACCAAAAGTTACCCAAAGGAGAAGTTAATTGGAGGAAAATTAGGTTAGAATTCAATTTAATAGGGAGCCACAGTATAGAACCTATTGAAATACTGAACATCTTGGTAGCAACAATGTCAAGGAAAAGAGAACTTAAAATTTCCTCAAGAATTGGGAACTTTTTTAAATGCACGTGTCTGGTATCTCACTGGACCACCACAAGGCTAGGAATCTGCTGTGGGTATTACTTTGTTTTGTTTTGTTTTTTTTTTCAGTCGTGGGGCTTGAAATCTGGGCCTAGGTGCTGTCCCTCAGCTCTGCAGCTCAAGGCAAGTGCTCAATCACTATCACTTGAGCCACAGCACCACTTCGGGGTTTCTGGTGGCTTATTGGAGATAAGAATCTCTTGGACTTTCCTACCCAGGCTGGCTTTGAACTGCGATCCTCAGATCTCAGCCTCCTGAGTAGCTAGGATTACAAGTGTGAGCCACTGGCACCCGGCCTACTGTGGGTATTACTTTTGGTACTGTGTTATATCTAACCTAAATAGTTTTAATTTATCAGGAAAAGTTGACAAAAGAAGGAGATGGGCTGCCATTTTGTTTGTCCATTTTTATCCCATATCCTATTAATCCACACAACCATGTTTCTATCCATTTGCACATTCATGCACCCATCTGTCCATCCATCCATTCATCCATCCATCCATCCATCCATCCATCCATCCATCACACTTCACTCATTCATTAGATACTGTCTGAGAGCCTTCAAAACTTCAGGTTCCTCATGATGGGGACAGTGAAGAGAATCTAATTTAAAACAAGGTTCAGGGGTTTTGCCTTAATCCTGGTGATGTTTTGGGACTCATGTGTGGGGCTTGTCTGCTTATCTGTATGGAACTTGTGTTTTCTGAGAATGTGAAGGGATTTTATTGGCATATGGACTAGATATGTGTTCTTTGGGAGCAAGAGCAACAGTGGACCGTGGAGTGAGCTGAGGGTTTCTGTAAAACCTTTGAGCTGGGCCTCACTGGTGTTCAATACACATTTTTAGTGTTAGATGATGAGGTCGAAGAGTGACAAACTCCGTTCCCATTTTTGCTTTGCTACAGCACTTGGAGACAATCTTTTGCCCGCTGGCTGGCCTCAGTGGGGAAGCGGCAAGGAGACCCCACAAGCCCCAGGGTGTATATTCTCAGCCAGCCTTCCTGTTAAACTAGGCTTGTAAGGATGCCTAAGAAAGCAAAAACTACATATAAAGATGATAGGGGAGTAAATTCTCCATTCTAGTAGAAATATCAGCTCCCAGCCAGCATGTCCCAGTCTTTCCTGGCAAAGGTCACTGACTTGGCTTCCTAAGATGTTCCTGAGCTGAGAGTTTAGTAGTTAAGAACCTGTCATTGAGGACCAAGGGCTAATACAACACTATACACAGGGGGCTTTATTTCTCTGAGCTTGAAATAACTGGTAACTATTAATCTTTCCAAATGTCCGGAACTGGACAAAGGCAGCAAAGGCAGCTGTCCTACTGGGCACTGAGAATGCCAAATTTCACGCGTTCAACATCAATCTGAGAAGTGTGACATCTGTCATAAATACGCATAGTTCCCCTGGAATTCCTTGTCCCATCTTCCCTTTAGGTTACTACCATGTAGCCAAGCTTATTGATGGGTTAATTAGCTCTCTCTGAAGAATTTGCCTGTGGCTGAGTGGTTAATACCTTTATATATGGCTTGCTGTTTTGTGGCAGCAATACCAACTTCTGAGGTATGAGTGTGTTCTAAGGGGGATGTTTTGAAATGAAGAGGACATTCTGACTCCCAAGATTGGGCTTTTGCAGACATCATGGTGACTGACCTCTCTGGTATGTTAGTGCCTCATGGGTCCTGTTAGGAAAGATGAAAGGAAGGAAAGAGGACAGAGACCTCAGCAGATCAGATCCAGACTTAATCATGGCTGGAGAGGGGCACCAAGGAACTCTGAACCAGGTTGGAACCACAGGAGGTGTGGGGAGAGGAGGACAGTAAAATGAGGAAGCTGTTAGGTTGTGAAATCAAGTGGCTCTAGCAGAAGGTCCTACCTTACCTGGGGCAAAGTGCGTGCAATCTACAAAGGGCCAGGGGTCGGGGGCTTCCAAGAATGCGGGGAGGGGAAGCAGGAAGTCACCGGCCATGAAGGCAGCACTGGGTTATGACAACAGCGTAGAATCCCATCAGGCCCTGGTACCCCTTAAGGTATCTTGAATTGGGCAGCTACCTACCTTGACCCTATGGAAGTTTCTTCCTAGTGCAGCCCTGCATCACATCTTCAATCATTCCTAGTGAAAACGTGGACATGTCTTGACTTTTGGCAAAGAAGCTACTTACCAGACCTTTATACTGTAGTCTAAATGACTTTTCTGAGCCTAGGGATTTTGTAGAGAACATGGTAAATGTAGCTCTGACTTCATACAATCTATTTCAATGCTTTCCTGGTCCTTTAAAAATAGGTGCCAGCTAACTAGAACCTCTGAGTCAAATCCAGATTACTGCCTGTTTTTGTTATTATATTTTACTGTGCCATGGCAAAAACCATTTGTTTGTGTGTTTATGTATGTGTGTGTGTGTATATATGTGTGTATATGTGTGTGTGTGTGTGTGTGTGTGTGTGTGTGTGTGTATGTGATGTCTGCTTTTATACTACAATGGCAGAATGGAGATACTTTGATATAAAACCATAGGACCTACAGGAATATTTAGAAAGAGCTGGCCAACTTTTGGTGGCACTAGGGATTGAATTCAGGTCATTGCTTGCTAGGCAAGTACTCTACCACTTGAATCATACCCTTAGCCCTTTTTCCAGTTTTTATTGCCAGGTAGTGTCTCTCACTTTTGCCTGGACTGGCCTCAAATCATGTTTCTCCTGTATCTTTCTTCCTAAGTAGTTACGACTTCAGGCATGTACTACCATGCCTAGCTTTAAATGTTGCCAACTCTTGCTTAAAATTCTAGGCACGTGGAATCCATCCAAAGGCATTTAAAATTAAAAGGGCTGTGGACACACAACCCTTCTTATACAAAAGTATACACACTCCTCACTTGGTAGCTCTCTTAATTTTCCATGTATACCTCTGATTTTCTTTAAGCTGATTTTCCTCCAGCCCTTCACAGCCTAGGATAAGTAACTTCAGCAGCCTCTCTTGTTTTCCTCCACAATTCTCTGGCCTTTCATCCTCAAATTTCTTCTACCCTCCTAGTAGTAATGTATTATTTGGCAATCTCTCACAATCCTACATTTTTGACCCTCATCTCACTCTTAATTTCCTTCTCTGCATCTTCAGTTACCTGCATCAATGTTCTCTCTGCTCATACTTCCTATGTATGAGCAGAGACCACATCCATCACCATTTGCCCCAAGCCAACTTACCCAGTAGACGTTCCAATTTGCTGTTATTGGTAGCATCAGTCTTCTATGATGAGATCTTAGTCATTTGTAGTAATGATCCTATTTGTTTCAAATTTTTCCTCCTGGTCCTGAAAAACAAATCTAGCTTCAATCAGGAGCTAAGGAGAAATAATAACGAGCAAAGCTGTATAAAAAGTTCCCAAAGCATTCCTGATGAGTCTGCATACTTCATTCTTTTTTTTTTTGCCAGTCCTGGTACTTGAACTCAGAGCTTGGGCACTGTCCTTAAGCTTCTTTTGCTTAAGGCTAGCACTCTACCACTTGAGCCACACCTCTATTTCTAGTTTTTTCTGTGTATATGATGCTGAGGAATCGACCCCAGGGCTTCATGCATGCAAGGCAAGCACTCTACCACCAAGCCACATTCCCAGCCCCATTCTTTGTTTTTCTAAAAAACAAAACAAAACAAAATACAAGAAGGAAATACGTCTTTGTCTATATAATGTGCACATTTCTCCAAATAATGTGTTCAGTACTGTTATCCTCATTCTTATCAGTGAGAAAGCCTCATCTCAGAGGTTAAGCAGCCTTGTTCCATGTCATATAGCTACATTTTAGATTTACTTTCATTATTTTTGGGGGGGTGGGTAGAGCAAACCCCATGTTCACTCTTGAGAGTTATCTTGGAGTTTTATTTAATTAGTATGTGAGTTAATGCTTGCTGGATTTTCTTCTAAACACCACATACCAGTCAAAAATGGATTAAATGACATTTAGTTAGTTGTGACTGGAATCTTAAGAATCTCTCTTTTCTGCTGAGTCCCAGCTAAGAAGTAATAATCATGATAACCACAATAATAATAATATTACTTGACATTTATCAGACAATACAGTGTGTAGGCACCTGCCAATCTTGTTACATGAATGTTTAAGTTTAGTTTTTATTTCTGCTCTGTAGTACTAGATTTTGAATACCTCCATGTGGCAAATAAGGACATTGAAGAAATTTTGGTGACTTATGAAATTACTAAGTGTTTAAATGGGATCCAAATCTGGGCTGCTGGATTTTCATTTTCAAGTTTAATATTTAGAAATATAAACTTGCATGCACACACACACACACACACGCACACGCACACACACACACACACACACACACACACACACACACACACACACACACACTGTCCAGCAGGGTTCTGTTTTTTAGATGAGGAGGATTCTTAACCCCTAATAATTTCTGTGACATGGGTATTTTCAACATGGCTGAATCTAAGCTGTCCAAGGCACACCACTGGTCCATTGAACACCGGAAAGCTTAAGCATCAGCTCTTATGACCCTCTACTGATAGGCTGTACACAAGGCCACGTGCATAGACCTGTATGTATTTGTTAACTTGGTTAGTGACTCCGTGTGTGGAAAGCCTGAACTACTGGTCAGGCCGATTGCCACACTGGTGTGAAGCAGTGTGGTTAGTCTGAGTGGAAGTTAGATTTCTGGATTGGAAACATCCAGGGAGGTAGAAAGTCTGTCACAGGAGCAGACACCTGAGGAAATATGGAGAGTTTGGCAGGCATCGGGATCAACAGTGACCCAGAAAAGAGGGTAGCTCGGAAGATAAACAGGGAAAGGTGTCGGTTCAACAGACAGACATGTTAAGGGATGGTCTCACGTGGGTGGGTGGCTGGCATCTCCAGCTTGTCTGAGTCAGACGGCGGAAGCAAAGGTGTCCCCCACCCTGAGCTGCGTCTGTGCATGAGCCTTAGCGCTTCGTTTCTTCATAGACCTGGCTGGCTCAGATTTGTAACGTCACTTTCAATCAAAATCCTCATTACCGTGGGATTGTGTTTTATGGAGATGTGAATGACAAATATTTCAAACTAATTTAAACCCCCCCAAAAGTGGAAAAATAAAAAAAGACTCTCAGTGTCGCAAATTTAAAATAAGACAAATCCCTGAGCATATTTGCTAATGTAGTTTCAAAATTTTCAAGCTGTCCGCGTGTGGAAGGAATGACTGTGGCTGGCCCGTCGACACTCTGCTGCGATTCTGACACTGTGGTTACCGTACACTGGAAATTCTAAAAAAGAGTGCGATGGCTCTAAGTGATCATTGCCGTGACTATTACAGTAGACAACCCTCTATGCAAAGACAGTGTCCGGTATGTGGCAGGATGACAAGTAGCACTTACACAAACACCCACACAGTTAGTACCCTCAGCCTGGAAGTTGAAGTTGATAAGCCAGTTGTGTTAGGGCATGCCATGACAAACAGTACTCAACAAGAAAGGACATTAATGAGCTATGAAAATGATGATTTGAAAAATTAAGTGGAAGCTATCATGATGACAGTCTTATGCTCTAAGAAAATTTTGTCTATTCTTTTCTCATTTTCGTTATTGATTATTCCATTGCTGAATCAAATAGCAACTTGGGATTAGTTGTGATGTGGGCCAGGTGCTTAGGCATGCATGCTTCCTACCTAAGCATGCTGTGTCCATCTCATGCCAACCCGGGAGCTACCCCGACAGTAGAATCTGGGCAGCTGTGACTCAGCTGAGACCTGGCAGCATCCCCACAGCGGCCTTCCTGCATGGTGAAGATGAGGAAGGAGTTCATCATAAACATATGGCTCCATCATGCGTATAAAATGCAGACTTCATGATGCAAACACCCATGTATTACCCATTCATCTTCAGATGGTCAGCTGACATCAAACTGTCTACAAAGGCCAGAGGAGCAGAGCTGGTCTTCAGACACACATTAAAGCACTGATCAACCAATCTCAAGTTAATTCACACAATGGTAAAGAGATTAGTAGACAGCAAGGTGTTGGACGGGCATTCTCTTGGTTGGATGGCATCTAGGCTTGTGAAAAAATATCAAAAACCAAACAGGAAACTTACTTAAGACGCAAAATGAGTCTCATGTCTAGATGTTCTCTTTTTATTTAATATCCAGTAGGTATTTGTGTGTGTGTGAGTGTGTGTGTGTGTGTGCATGCGCGCATGTGCGTACACGTGTGTGCCAGTCTTGTGGCTTGAACTCAGGGCCTCAGCCCTGTCCTTGAGTGTTTTGGCCCCCAGCTGATGCTCTACCACACGAGCCACAGCTCCACTTTTGGCTGACATGCTGAATTGAAACTCCTTTGTACAACACTTAAAGATTAAATAAATAAATAAGTAAAGCCCAAGGATATGCATTCAAACCTTCATACTGGAACAAAAGTAAATGAATAAAAATTTGCTTTTACTTCATTGTACAACTCTGTAGGGATGAAAATTAATTTGCACAAAAATGTGATTAATGCACATGATTTTTGTCTGAGAGAAATACAAATAAATGACTCCAGTTGATAGGAAAACAACTTCAATAACAAAAGCAAAGGTCCTGCTTATTCGGAAGCAGATTAAGTAGAATGCCATTACCAGCCACTTGCTAGTCACATGTCTCAGAGAAAGGGTTTTAACACTGCAACCCCAACTTCCTGATTTGTAAAACAGAGATGGTGAACCAATGCAACAGCAGTACTCACTAGATACCGTACTGGAAATGAACTTTACAACTTGGGGGCAGGGAGGGGGAGAGAGTGGGAGAAAATGAGGGAGGGAATGGTAGCACTGTTTAGAAGGAAATGTACTCATTACCTTACTTATGTAGCTGTAACCCCTCTGCACATCACCTTCACAATAAAATAAAATTAAAAAAAGAAAGAAAACTCAGGGCTGGGAAGGTGGCTCAGTGGTAGAGCGCTTGCCTTGCATGCCTGAGGCCCTGGGTTCAATTCCTCAGCACCACATAAGCAAAAAAAAAAAAAAAAGCCGGAAGTGGCGCTGTGGCTCATGTGGTAGAGTGCTAGCCTTGAGCTGAAGAGCTGAGGGACAGGCCCAGAGTTCAGGCCCCATGACCGGACCCAAAAAAAAAAGAAAAGAAAAGAAAGAAAGCTCACCTGGCTTTTGAAAGACCAAAATGTGATGATAATTGTAAATGTGACTTTCAGGCTCAGGAAATGTTGTTTGATTCTTCTTCTTTTTTTTTTTTTTTTGTACTACTCCTGATGGTATAATTTCAGCACAGTCTGCTAAGTTTCCAATCTATCACAGTACAAAATGGCCAGGTATAGCCTTTAAAATACTTTCTAATCTCCTCAATAAGTAACCAAAGGAATCCAGGTATTGAATTAAATGATGAGAACATTTTGATTGTGGGTGTCTATTTTATGAGGTAGAGAGGAAATTAAGTTAGAGTGGCATGAGGAGAAAGCTAACCAGTTCTCTATATTTTATAGTTATAAAATATAGAATAAGGAAGAATATGTTCTTCCTTAAGAACAGTGGCTTATCATCTTTTATGCATTACAGACTCCATTAAGAATCAACTTAAACTGAGGGACATTATCTTTACCCACGTGAAAGTTTGCACTTCCTTTTACATGGAATTCTTATTTGATGCCTTGAGATTAGGGACCCTATGAAGAATATTCATGAATTGGAGAGCAAGAATCCATGTTATAGAAAGTAAGTTTTTTTTTTTAATGTTAGCCAAGTGTCAACTTTTAACAAGTAGGTAGAGAACTTCCTATTCCATGCAGACTAACATTATCTCCTGAGTAAGAAGACCAGTTTACAATGGACATTTTTAGATTTCTGATGCTAGTCTTACAGTATCAGTTATAATGACTGAATAGGCACTAGAAGTAGCTGCTGGGCTTCTGCAAAAAGGGGAAGCATCCTTGAGCTGCTAGGATGCTCAGAGGACGGTGTCCCTTGGGGTGGCCTGATGAATGGTAGATTGGATGCATTTCACGCTCTGAGGACTCTTTCGTCTTCCCTTTACATTGGGTTCCAAGTTATCCTGGAATGACTTTATACAAAGTATCATCTAAGGCAGGAATGTGCTTAGTATATTAATAGCAAGAGCAGAATGTCCTTCATCTGTTTCAAAAGCAACTAGTATTCGGTGAAGGTGCTGAGAAAGAGAGAGGAGAGGCACAGAGAGACAGACAGTCAGACAGAGGCACAAAACAAGAGATAAAGGCAGACAGGCACACACACAGAAACAGCATCAGAGAGAATAAAAATAATCTCCCCATTTTGACTTAATGGTCAAAGACAGAAGTTAGAATGCAAAATGCACTAAAATAATGTAACTAAAATACATGTAACTAGGCAAATTCACAAGAAAAGGCTAAAGCTTTGCCATTTAAAAGTCAATGATAAAATTGATAAGTTCAACACAGTCACAGCTCTTAGTTGATAAGGGTGTTCTGAGGATTAACTGCAGGTAGCACCTGCAGATATTTCTAGCATAGTACCCAGTCATGTAAAGTAGCCAATAATGTCATGGATTCCTATTCTTGTTAAGAAATGATATGACAAGCCCTGGACTCTAGCTTCTGTTGTTACTGCTTTTGCAAAATAAATAAGTAGTGGAAATGATTTTCCACTATAGGAATGGATAATTGTCTCAAGTGAGCTGCTGATTTCCTACAATTTGATAGACGCACGTGAAGAAATTTTTGCTAGCTCCGAACTATCACACACACACATGTTTTTGCAATGAATACACATTTCAGAATTCTCCAGTTATCAATGAACCCTGAAGATAGACTCAAATCCCAAAGAATATTCAAAGACAAAGTTAGCATCCCAGTGAAGGTATTAAATGCAGAGATTTAAATATCCATCAATTTTTATGTGTATATATATTCATATTTATTTTTTATATTTAAATAGCTGCACAAAGGAGTTACCATCCAACAAACTAGCCTATGAATATTATGAATATAATGTATCTTAATCAATGTTACCCCTTTCAACAAACAGATAAAATACATACATTTCATACATTTAAATGTATGGAGAGGCTGGGAGAAGGTAAGAAAGAATGCATTTAACCAAATAGTCATTAATTTACAAATATCTGTTTGGCGCTCTGAGGGACTTACAAGATTTAAAAAATTATTCATAAAGGATCTAGGTAAATGATGAGCAAATACTCTTAGAGGATCCAAGTCCATACCCAATCATCAGATTGTTCTTCTCTGCAAACTGGCATACAGTGCACTGTTAGACCTTCGTATTATTAATTTATGAAAGCAATTCCCAAAGCCCTGCTTAAGGAGTCTATAAAAAGACTCAAAGAGCGTTCTTGTGTTGTATGTTAAGAGGACCAATTTGATTTCAGAGCCAAAATCTAATCCTTGAACTTCTCACTGATGATCAGATGAATTGTGGGCATTGCCTTAATGTCTCCAAGCCCATTCCCTCAACTGCAAATGAGAATTCTGAGAGCCTGTCTCATACAAGGGGACCATGAGCAGTAAACGAGGCCCCTGTACCATTAACACCGTAAGGAGTAGGTAGAAAGCTGGAAAGCACTCACCACTCACTGGTATTGTTGTTGACAGTTATTGATCATTTTGACTTTAAGATGTCTTTAAACCTCAAGGAATTTAGTTGAGAAGAAAAGAAGTTGAAAGGTAGAGCAATGTCTTAAAGCAGTAAATATGCTTGGGTGGAGATGTCTAAACAGGCATACTTTGTAAACAAACTTCCTCGCATAGGGAACATGGAATTCTGGAAATGCTGGGGTGGATAGAGTGGGGGAGGGGAGGGGGTGGGTAGCAATGTGAGAAAAATTCCTGGTCATGTCTTGAAGTAAAAGAAGGTGAGAAGAGCTCCCCCCCCCATCACCATGACAACCAAAGGCATTCCACCGCTCTATTCGTTTTTATCAGAACTCCCTGGAAAAGTCATGTTTCACAGCTCTTACCAGGATAAAGGATTTTTTTTTAAATGCCATCATCATGATGTGAGAAGTGGTATTTTTCTATGATCATTTCTCTGTCATCCTAAGAGGCAAACCTAGAGAAATAGATTGGAGGATACAAATGATTCATTGACTCTCAAGGGACATTTGAGTTAAATATTTGTATTAGTCATCGGCTACCTATTTAATATTCAATGGAATATTTCCTCTATACTGAATGTATGAGATGCTTTCTGTATTCCTAGGTAAATGGTGTTTTCTTCACAACTCTACTGTGGTGTTGTGGGGAGAGAGGATGGGATAGTACGATGACAGCTAATCTGAGACATCTTATGCCCGAACGCCACATTTGCTGAGCCATATTTGCCTTCTATGTTTCAAGAATATATGTGGTTTTTACTTGTTTCTGCATAGTTGCTGGTAGATTGTTTCACAACGTGCTATGGCCCAGAACGTGGTAGAAAATGTCTTGGTCTTAAAATGTTGGCACTGTAGGAAAATGAGAAATGAGTAAAAATAGTTGCTGTAGATGATGCAATCTGGGTGATTAATAGACATTGTTGCCTTCCAGGTAAAACAGGCTTTTCATGCATCCATTGTAAGATGAACCGTTCTGCAATTCAATGAACAGTTACCAAGCATCTTCTATCCGGGAGTAATATGCTAGACAAAACATTATCCTTATATCTAGGCTGGCCAGAGTATGATGGTGATGATGTGAGCATTGCATATTCAGAATAAGGCTTCTGTCTTGTTTTGAAGAAGTCAAAGGAAGTTTTGAAGTGAAGAGCAAGTCCAGAAATGGTATTCAGGACACATTAGGCTTACCTGTTGTCATGGAAACATGCCTCATGGGCTTTCAAATAATAATTGGAATATGATGCATTGAATGATCCGAACTTTGTGTTAAAGAGTCCTCCGTAAAATTTAGCTGGGTAAAAAGGTGCTAGAGTAGGAGGGCAGTCCAAGGAAAGGGGATTGGGGAGAGAAAACACTGCAGCACAATCTGAGCTCTGGCTCCTCCTCTGCACCCACAGCCTCCCTGTGGCTAGCAAGATGGGCACTGTTACTGTATTTCTTTTGTTCTCTACTTATAGGTAATGAGGACTAGAATGAAGATACCTTGTTTTCTAGTTAAAGGCAGGGCTAATGCGTACTTTGTGCGAATCTTAACTTTCAAATCCTTTTTTAGAGATTACCTATGAGTAACCAAAGCAAGTACTTGATCATTTTTTCCCTCCAGTTTTCTAACCCCAACATTTATTTCTTATTTGAAATATTTCCAGGGGTGACATTTCTCATGTCTTCTATGTTTTAAATCCTCGTTAGTTCTTATATCTGAACCCCTGTTCTCATATCTGAATTTCTGTGAGTTACCTGTTTTATATCAGTTTAATTATGTATGTTATTTTCTGTTGGGTTTTATCTTCCTTGAGATAAAATTTGATTCTACATCTAGCATTTGCCGTAAAAAGATATCTTTTTTAATACAGTTTGTGACTTTCAAGAACTAAAAAAATGTTCTTTTGCTTTAGTCAGTTTTTAAAGAGGGTCCTATGGTCTTGCCTCTGAATATTACCCTCTTATTTTTTTTAATCCTCTAACTCTTTTCTTATTGATGCTAGGAAATTTTAGAAAACTCCCAAGCAAAAGAAGGGCCAGATTTTTTTAAAATGTAAAAATAAAATGCTACATAGATCTGGGAACATTTTGAAGAACCACATGAGTTTGTTTCTTTCTTTTTCAAACCAAGTATTCTGGACTGACTCATTTTTAAAAGATGATTTGCTGACACTTCAAATCTTGACTCCAAGGTGCTGATTCATGTACTTTGAAGTCTGGGAATTGCTTAAAGTTATAGCTTCCCAGGAAATCATCATGTTGATGTCAGAGAAAGTTTGTGGAGCTATGAAGAATTGTAATTACATACTCTGCTGCTATATACCCAGCCTGATAGATAAGGGACAGATTTAACAAGGGTGCTGACAGCTGAGCTTTTATCGATCTTTTGTTTTTAAAGCTTGCAATGATGTATCTTGGCCTATAACTTTCACTCAAACCCAATAAATAAGAAATTGCTGGTGTGAGAGCAAGACACAGAGTGAACAGGCTATAAAATGTGATCAACTATGTAAAACTACACAACCAAAGCCTGACTATCACTGATGTTATGAAACTGTTCTAGAAACGACTCTGGAGGTATTTAAAATAAAATTTACAAAATATTAGCCAACATGGACAACTAAACTATACACTAATGCCAATCAAAAATATAATGTAGGAGCAACTTCAAAACAGTTTCTTGAAACTAATCCATACTTGAAAATTTTAAAAATGCCAATATCAAATTCACTGTATTTCATCTATTATCCCATGAGCATCAGAATTGACAGAGTAATCTACATAAATCACCAAGCATTGTGAGTAACAGACAGTGTGTTTGGTTCTTATGGGATTCTTTCGTATTTTCACTACTTGAGATAATATCACACATTTTATTCTTCATGATACAACATGGCTGTCTTATTCTCTATAACCATGCAAGCATGTGCTGTCAGCCGCAAGTACGTTAGAATTTAGAGAGCTGTAGCTATTGTAATTGTATAGACCCAAGATAGACTAGTCTTAAGCAATTTTCAACTGTCCCCACATGAGGATCACTGTCTTTCTGTGCGGACATTCTCCCCACCCCCAGTCCTTCTTGATTATAAGTTGACTTGTGAAGATTTTTCTCTTAGTTTTTTTTTAAATTTTTTGCAAATGATTCGATCTGTAGCAATAGTACCATATGAAATATTTGATACTTATCTATACCATATTTATTCAGAGCTTTCCAGAAACATTAAGCTAAAAGACTGTTTCCCTGATAGTTTTTATTATTATGTTATTATTATACGATGTTAGATAATACACTGATGTCCACATTAGTTAAATGAGAGCATGAGGAAAGGTGACATATGATTACAGTCACATCTGCCCTGTGTTGTATTACTTGGGCCTTCGGCTCAGACAACCTCCATTCAAATATCAGCTTTTACATGTGATCCTAGATCACTTCCTTAGAGTCTCTGAGCCATAGCTTCTGGATAAAGGAGAAGGGAAAAGTGTACTGTTTGCTACTGTTTGTGCTGGGAGAGGTGGGTGTTGTACTGTGAAACCAGAGATGTCCAGAATCCCAGCAGATTGTTACTCTGCTGAAGATGCTTAACTTGTCTTCACCTCCCTCTGCTCCATGCATCTATTGAATTACTATTGCTTTCGGATTCTTACTGAGTTCAACATCACTATCTGCTGAGCTGATTAAAAGAAGAAGTCTGGGGCTGGGAAGGTGGCTCAGTGGTAGAGCGTTTGCCTTGCATGCATCAAGCCCTGGGTGCTTCTCCACACTTCTTCACTGAACTTTCCAACGAAGCCAGAAAGGATTCGGTGTGCCTCCCTCACTCACCTTTACCTTGCGTGGCACTTCCCCAGCTCACCGTGTGATTAGATGCCGCCCCTCCTACTGCTTGAATGAATAAACCGTGGTTTGTTTCCAGCATCTCACATCCAAAGAAATGTGGTAGCCTTTGAGAAGTACCATTATCCCCTCTTTTGAAATGTGGCAAGACCAATCTAGAGTTGTAATTACCCAGGGACCAACAGCTAGCAATGATGAGCAATGATGGTGAACTAGAAGGTTCCTGCTCTATTCAACTACAGTGCCAACAGCCAACATGAGGTGAAAGGTCTACAAAGGAAGTTTTACCACATTCTTCCAGTTTAGGAGATCATTTGCATTTTAGATTAATATTTCATTTCCAACCTTACCAAATTCGGCTGCTATGACCAGAAGATTGACAAGAGGGTGAAGTATCTTGACTCTCAGAAAGCCCAGCTGGACATTGAGATTGTCTGTATCCATAAGGCAATGGAAAATGTTCCATCTCCACCAGTGGTCAATTCATGACAACTGGGGTCCTTTACGGTTTAGGAAAGCGGAGGCGTGAATATTACAATCAAACCAGATTAGGAGCAGCCGTCAAAAAGGCTGGGACTCAAATCTTAAAGGCCCACTGAAGAATCTCCAACAATGATAAATGTGAAAATTCAGCATCTGCCATTGAGGACAAAGGGACAAGAGAGAGTTGATCCTTAGATCTTAGATGCTCCTTTTTTGCAGGGGAGAGGGTTAGGAGGGGTTAGAAGCTCCCGAGCTTTAACCAGCAGACTAAGGTAAAAGGGCCGATGGAGTGTGTGACTGGAGAGGATGTTTTCATGTCAGTAAATACCATTCAATAGTCATTGTATGAATGCTGTTGCATAGAAGAGTGTTAATTATCTGACATGATTTGTGGGGAAAATGCTTTGCCACATTGCAGGTTGGGAATTCTTTAACAAGTAAAAACTAATAAAATAAAATAGCTTCTTGGTCCAGTTCCCACTTTTGTAGATGTCTTCAACTGAAAGTATTAATACTAGCCACATATTATTAAAAGCAGATATTTATGATGCTTTCTTTGTAAAATTGTTGTTCTGACTTTATGTTTTATAGTATATTTATTAATAGTGCATACAGTTCCTTGAGGATATCATATATTAGCTGCAGACACATGTATTGGTAAGCTTTAAAACTGTAACAAACTGCCACAAAACTTAATGGCTTTAAAATAGCACCTATTTATTTAGCTCGTAGCTCCAAAGTTTCATAATTTGGGCTAGTTAGGTTCATAGTTATTCTGCACTCATTCAGACTTGCTTTATAGTTCTGGTGCTTAACTGTAGGATTGTCTAAGGCCTGGTTCATCTCAAAGGGCCTCTTTCACCACAGCTTGGGGCCTACAGCTCTGTTCTGTGCAGTGTCTATTGGAAGAGCAAGAGAGGGAATGCACAGCCATTTTCTTTATCCTGTGTCAAAAGAAAGCTTGTCAAGAGGCCAGCATAACATTGATTTGAGCAGATTTTCATATAACATGGCTACCTTCAGATTAGACTCTGTGACCTAGGTAAATTGTCCATTTTTGTGCCTAGGTTTACTACACAGGTTTATAGACATGTGATTGGACAATAGCAGGTATGGTTGGATGTTAATGGGCAGACTGAGCTGGGCATGACCAACAAGGTCTGTCCATTCACATTCTTCTTCCCCTCTGTACAGTCTTCTTTCCTCACAGGTATAGGAATGAGGCTCTTACAATCAGGCAGACAAGGTAAGCTAGAGAACTGTTCTATGATGTTATTCTAAAAGGTGGTGGCAGGCAAGGGTAAGATTTGTAGGTCTTATGGCTGATTAGGAAGAAGAAGTCTAGTTTGTATGATCTGCATTGGGTGAGAAGAGGAACAGAGGCAGGAAGGGCAGGAGACGGGCGAAGAGCGCCAGAGAGCCCTTGTTCCTGAGAACCTTCTCTTCTGTGTCCTTTGGGTCAAAGCACTCCACAGATGGGAGTTCCATGCTTTGGGTGTTATTTCCCATCTCTCATAATTGAGCAGATGTGTCTGCAATATTCCCATGGCAACTGGGCAGATTTGTTAGAGACTGAATGTAAGCCTGTGAGCTTCTTTAGGATGGAAGTCAGGATAGGAAAAAATTGTTCCTTTCTTTCCCCTAATCTTGGCTATAAGAAGTTACACTGGCAGGCTGTCTTAAAGTGGAATGTAAGCAGCCTCCACCTTCTGAGCAGAACAAGTGAAATACACATTACCACGAGCAAGAACACAGGGAGGGATGAGGGAGACCCAGACTGAATTTTTGCCTGAACCTCACTGAAGCCTGCACTCTGAGCTGGTATTCTTTTTTGTCCTGTTTTTCCTCTTTACCACTCATGAGTTAAATCTTTCATAGCATCTACCATGAGAAATGTTTGTGTAGAGGGAGGGGATATGGTTAGGGGAAGAGTTGAAGAACATAAAGAGATGTTTCTCATATAGGCAGCTTCCCACAATGCTCTGCTTCTTGAAAGTGTCTGTGGTTGCCTGACAACCACAGATAAAGCCTGTTCCTGCTTCAGACTAGTCCTCTCACCCACCAGCATGACTGCCCCTGCACAAGATGAGCTCTGGAAGGGGATTCAGACCCACGATGAGGGAACCCAGGGGTGGGTGGTTCAGGGAAGAGAAGAGTTAGGAAAAATTCAGCTATTCTAAGACATCTGTTAGGCAAGGATCAAATTATTTTTGTTTGGACCCCAAATGCTGAGCTAAAGAGCAAAAATTGGGATAAAGTCCAAGTGAGACTCTTTGGCTTACTGTATGAAAGAATCTGTTTATAACCGTGATGGTGTTTTGGAAATAAAAAGTGCGGTATTGGCTATTCATGAAGGTACGGTAGGTAAGGCTGGCGTAAGATTGGCCTGAGTTCAAATGTTGCCTTGTGGCTCCTTGTTGAGGTCTTGGAAATGCTGGTTTCTTTCTGTCACATATAACATGGAGCTGATTAAAGGTTGAACCTTCCATGATTCCTTGAGGGACTCTGAGATAGCACATAGATGGTAGTCGTCACTGCTGTGACTGGCAAGGTAAGAGCTCACTAAAATCACCACCAGTGAAATGTCAGGTGGAAACCAGTGCTAGCCCTCTCATGCGTTTTGGGCAAATGACAAAATGATTCGTATCTGTGCTATTGGAGATTGTCTCCTAACCCCTTACAATTGCCCCTGTGACCCCTGCAGTTCCTTTTTTTTTAAGTCTGCTTTTCCTTCCATCTGTAAAAAATACCTTGCTATGGTCAGAGTCTCATTTACAGTGGATCATAACCTTATTTTGTCTTTTGTTGTGATTGATCATTTCCTACTTTACAAAGATCTTCACTTCTAGCTATGACTATCGAGAAAAAAATAGTATTTAACTGATCATCACAGCTTGTTTTCTTTTTCCCACATCATTTTTCACTAGACCATTGCTTTAGGTCACTTTGAAAGATCAATTTGAGGTAGAAAAAATGCAACGTCCCTGGGAGCCCAGAGTACCTGGCGGAGATGCCCAACACCATGGCTTCTGATTACCAGTCAGAGCCATGGCCCCTCGGTTACAGTGTTTGTAAATTGGGGCTGTTTGAGTCACAGGGCATTGAGGGGCTCTAGCTCTTTGCTAATGGGGCTTGGATAAAAGAGACTAATAGCATTGCCAGTGAAGGAAGGGCATGCCAGGGAAGTCCTGCTGACTTCTGTTAATGTAGGCCAACAACCTGGAGAATTCACTTGCAGGAAAATGTCCATCTGCGTGCAGCCTTGCACGTCCTGTACCCAGCCTGTACCCTGCTTCAGGGAAACAACAGTGAGCGTTCCCACTCCACCCCAGTCTTCCCAGGAATAAAAGCTGCTATGTATAGACAGACAGGTGAAAGTATGGTAGATGTCTGTTTACAAAGCATGCTGGGTAATCAGTGTAATAGTCGTTAAGAAACTGCCTGTAAGAAAGAAAATAACACTCAAATCAGCTTCCTCCAGCAAGGACAGCCCTAGGCTTAGATTTTACAATGTACCCCCCATGTTCTAAGACCACTATTGTCTGACAGCTGTTCTGATTGGCCAGGCAGCTCTTTACCGTAGGTAACTGGTGATAGATTGAAAGGACTATAAATGTTTAATGCTTGTTGGGTGTGGTAGCTTATAAAAAAACAAGGTGGTCAGAATGCCCCATTGGAATATGTGTGTGTCATTTGTTTAGGAATATGGGGAGTTCAGGCTCATGAGGCAGGAGCCCTACCACTTAAAGCACAGCCTTGGCTCTTTCAGTGCTTTAGTTATCTCTTGGATACAGTCTTGTATTTGTTTGGGGACAATCTCTGACTAACTGGGATGGCATGCATGCATGACCATAATCCGTTGTGTGTTGAGATGAAGTCTCTCTTAATATGTCCCCTGGGCTGGCCTTGAAATGTGATCCTCCCAATCCCCACCTCCCAGGTACAGATGATCATACCTGATTCATTGATACTTTCATAGTAATAGCGAGATGATACTATTTTGGATATAGTAGGTTAAATAAAATTCTTATTTATTAACAGCTTTTTCTTAAATTCTCTTAACATGTGAGGATCAGAAAGTAATTGGTATTTGGGTTGAATTTGTGGCTCACGTTTTCTTGTTATTGGACAGTAGGTGGTAGGGATTCATTCCTCACACTAGGGTCACCCAGGGAGAAGCCCCAGCATCCCCGGGCAGCTTGTTGGAAACGCAGGGCCTCAGATCTTCTACACTCTAGACTCCTGGTATCAGAGTGTGCCTTCGACCAGACCCTCAGTTGATTCCTGTGTACCAGGGAAGTCTGAGACTCCCTGGGAAAAAAAGTTGGAAGTGGAGCTGTGTGGCTTAAGTGGTAGAGTGCTAGCCTTGAGCAAACAAAGCTCAGGGACAGCACCCAGGCCCTGAGTTCAAGCCCCAGGACCAGCACCAGAAACTAATAATAAAAATGGAAAAAAGAACACTTAAAGATGTTTCTGCTCCTGATTTCTGGGTGGTGCAGTTGATGGTAATTCAGCAAGGCCAGGGGCCCAGGCCTCCTCATTCACTGTCCCTCATCTTCTGTCTTTGAATCTCAACTCAGAAGTCAGAAAGTCTCCCCTGCCTCACTGAAGACAGGCTAATAATGCCCAGGTTTGACACTTTGCTCCAGTGACTCACAGAACTCAAGACAGCATTATTCTGTTACAGTATTTGCTTCTTTTCTAAATTACGGCAAAAAGACGTAGGTTAGGATGAGTCAGAAAAGGAAGTCCTGAGAAGGTCCTAAAATGTCCATCTCCTGTATCATCAGGGACATACCTCCTTCCTATAACAATGACAGACTCAACAGAATGTTCTGAACCAAGTTTCCATGTCCAGGGTTTGTGTGGGTTTCATACTGTGGGTATCTCATTAGCTTAAACTCTCAGGGGATCTGCCACAGGTCACTTTGTCACTAAAAAGCCAGGCAGGGTTTAAGGGGTTCACCATGAGTAACAAAGGCACTCGTATGACTTGGGACATTCTGAGACTTGAAGAGCTTTCCTCAAAAGCTCTTGCTGGCCCAGAGAGCAGCCAACTCCTCATTATTACTCTGGAATCTCTTCTTCCCCAGTACCTGTCACTGCTGGGCAGGTAGTGGGAACTCTTTGAATATTTGGGCAAATGACTTGGTGTGATACAGTCCTTTACATTCAGCAAGTAATAAAAGATATGGGTGGAATGATTGTGCTTTCAAGTTTTACAGTTACAACATACCGTCTTAGAGTCTGGCCAGAATTTCAGCTTTAGCAAGAAGCCTTCAAATGCCTTTCAGAGATGTAGCATTGTTAAACAGAACTAATTACAATAATAGGGGTTAAGTACATAAATCTTTTACTACAGCATCTAGTGCAAGTACCACATTAACAGAAGGAAAACAGCTCTATAAAATGACTGCAAAATGGCATTTGGGCCCTTTTCTCTTGTAATTAATTATTGACAGTTTACGCTCATTACACACATTCAGGGAGAAAGAACAACAGCAGATATTAATATTGCAACAGAATTCTCACAGTTGAACTTTTTGGATGCATTTTTTTTGTTGTTCTCAAAAGTAACATTGTTCTGTTAAGAAATGATTGCTATAGATGTCTATGATTCCCCAGTTATTGGCTAGAGTAACTAAAACATTGCTTTAATAGCAGAAGTAGGGAGAGAGGAAAACGAGAACAAAGTTTTCAGTTTGAATACGATTAAACCAGGCATGATCTTGAACTTGTGGCCTGATATCTGTTCAGAAGCACCCTCTTCTCCCTCCATGATTTCTGTGAAAGCTAGAGTCATCTGCAGCACACAGGAATGCATTTGGAACTGATTTCTCACTGGTTATATATGCTTTTCAAGCTCATTATAAAGAAATTTTAGCAAAAGAAATGAGCCAAGTCCTTGCATGGTCATATGCCTGCAGTGCGACTGTCTGTTGGCTGAGTGGTCGGAAGGCAGTCGCCTGAGCTCCAGACACTGCACTTCCCCTCTGTACGGTGGGGAGAGTACTTCCTCTCTGAAGATGGCACTGTGTTAGCATTGTTCTGTCACTGTAACTGGCACCTTAGATGAATCGACTTGAGAGAAGTTTATTTTCCTCATGGGTTCGGACCATAGTCAGTTGGCCCATTGCTTTGGAGCCTGAGATGAGACACACACGCCGTAGAAAGTGCTTGGTGGAAAAAGCTGATCACTTCATGGTGCCCAGGAAAAGAGGGGGCGGAGAGGGGAGGAGACGCGCAGTCTCCTTGGAGGACATGTGCACTTCTTCCCGCACGGCCCCATCTGTAAAGGGCTCATCACATTATCATAGTGCAGAACTAGAGAGCATGGGATTCGGAGGGTACATTTCAGATCTGAGCCGTGCTACCTAACGTGTGGCTCCCACAGTCTTCCCAGTGGTTGAGGTGGGCAGGAGCTCCACCACTTGATCCTTTTTTGTTGTCATTATTTTTAAAATAAGATCTTACCTCTTGCCCAAGTCTTCTGAGACTATGATCTTTGTATTTAAACTTCCCTCAGATCTGGGATGACTGCCACTCACTACCATGCTCTGTTTGAACTCGGGCCTGCATGCTGTCCCTGAGCTTTTTCTTTTTTGCTCAAGTACTCTACCACTTTGAGCCACAGCACTGCTTCTGGTTTTCTGGGAGTTAATTGGAGATAAGAGTTGCACAGACTTTCCTGCCTGAGCTGCCTGGAACTGTGATCCTCAGATCTCAGCCTTCTGAGTAGCGAGGATGACAGAAATGAGGCACGGCACCTAGCTTCCTGACAGAATTTTTCTATGATTCTTTTTTGTTTTGCTTCAAACAGTTATACCGAAACAGCTGCGTAGGTGACATGCCAATATTTTCTCCCTTTGGGGGCTTTTGTGTTGCTGGCCCCTATGCTTGAAAAACAATGATGTACGACCAGGCCAGGTGCTGCCAGAATGAGGAGAGAAATGAGGTCTGAATAGCCGGGGACTCTGACTTCTTGGAATGACTCTGGTGAGAAGAACTGAGAGTGTTGGGTGACCTCCCTGGGAATCCATCCTTGCCTTCCCAGGCCCTGTAATTCCAACTTTTTCTTTTACAAATTGTAGAGAACTGTTTTGCAGATCACAAACAGTAATGGAAAAATATTTCTGGCTTATATCCATGCAAATAAATTCTACCCAGTGAAGATCAGTTGACTCCTCTTCCCACCCCTACAATCTATTTTTAAATTCATCTCAACATCCTCTGAACCCACATAAATGAATGTTTCTTTGGCTTCCCCTTTGTAGTTGGTAACATCTTGCCAATCTCCTCATTAATAATGGATTAAATAAAAATCTTCAACATGTCTTCATTTTATATCTCTTTTACAAAACCGAGACAGAATTCCGCCTTATTGGAAATGTATTATGTAAGGAAAGCATGGTGGCTTGATACCGTTAATGTTTCTGAACTCTTGTCTGCAGGAGGCCTCTTCTGAGCTGACCTTGGTTGCTATTTGCTTTTGGTACATACATGCATAATTACATGGGGTGGCAGGTGTTCTCGTCCACAACCTTGCTACTAGAAAGCCTGTTATTTGTCACAGGAAGGACCTGAGGAGATGTGGCAATTATACAAAATACTAGGTAAATAGAAGCAAGAAGAAATGGCTAGTTTCTGAGAACTCGGTAAGTACCCACTTGGTCAGATGTCTTGCGAATGAGGCTCCTTTCGAAGCAGCTGTGTCAGTACACCAGCAGCTGTATGACATCATCTGGTTGGACAAGGTGATCTGTTCTCAGAGATGGGAGACCATGTAGCTCCTCGGGACCCACTATACTTGCGGGAAAACATTACATAATTGGACCCAGCACATCCTAAAAGTCCTGGTCCAGCTTTGCCAACTACACATGCATTTCTACACTGTTTATTGTACCAACTAAAGTCCATGCTGCCACCAAGATGCTACTTAATATAAGCCATTGTTTCCATTATACGTAGGAAGGTTTGAAAGCTTTCGCCCTGGGTTCCTCTGCAGCGTGACTCCAAAGCCAGCGATCTAGCTGCAGGGAACGGCAGGTCGTACCCCTTTGCTGGTCTCTGAGAGAAAAAGTCTCGGAAGGGTTTTGGATGGGGGTATGGTATGAGCAGATGTGCGGTCTCACATCACTGTGAATCTACTGGAATTTTCTTAAAACCTGGAATCTGATTTGGCTGCCCTGGGAGGGAGCCTGCTCATCCTGAAAAATATTGGCTGAAGTGCTGACCAACTTTCAGGTAATATTTCTGGGTCATGGGTTACATTTTTTTTAAAATAGAAGACAAGGGTCACCTGAGAAGTTCTTCAAGGGCCAAAATAGTCACCATCTCAGGGTTTATATAATCATGCAATTTGATTAGCCACTGCTCAACTCTGACTTTGCAGCATGAAAGCAGAACTAGACAATCTATCCACGGATGGATGGATGTGACTGTGTCTCGGTATAATTAAAATTAATCATAAAATAGTCAGGAGACTGGATTCGGCCTGCAGGCTAATGTTTGCCGGTCTCCGGTTTGGAAGCTTCATTTTGAACGCGGTGTGTAAATGGACTGAAAGCAGGCGGGGAGGGCATGGGCAGGAGGCCGAGTGAGAAGGAGAAGCGCCCCACGCCATCTCCTCAATGCCTGGGCCGGGAAGGAGGGATGGGAAATAGAGAGTGAAAGAGGAATTGATGGGACTTGACAGCGAGAGACAAAATACACGGAGCTGACGTGGATCTCGGGGGCGGTGTGGGGAGCCTGGCGCAATCAAATCAAGCCAGCCTTCACCTGGGCACATTTGGGAGGATTCTTCCTTGCTCTGTTGCTTCCAGGATGTGACAGCTTCGGTTACTGATGTCCTTCCAGATTTATGAAGCCCAGACAGCTTTATGCCCCCATTAGTGATGCAAAACTGAATTTTCTCATCTGAGGCTTCAAGTTTTAGAGAGGAAGAAAAAAAACATCTTTCAGCTAAGTATTATTACTTTTTTTTTACACCATCGCATGAACAGATTTGTTTTGTGCATTAATTCTAATTATTAGAGTCAGGAGATGTTGAAGCCATTCCTTATATAACCGAGCTCCTCTTCTGCTCAGAAGGTGATATTTAAGAGTAGTGATTAAGTATTTATATTTTTATTTATGGATGGTATTTGTGACAAAGACTACGACTATGACGGTGCACACTCGTCCAAGAGAGGAGGCCCAAGAGAGGAGGATTACAAACCTGAGGCCAGCCTGAGCTACACAGAGAAACCATGTCCAAAAGAAAGAAGAAAACAATAGCGAAAATGGAGAGCTTAACAGACTTGTCTAAATCTTGAGACATTTAATGCTGTTGGACAGGAGGAGAAGATAATAAAGTAAACATCCCCAAGTTAATACAAGGTTTAAGCTACATTGCAATATTGTACTGATCCAATTCAGTCCCACAAAACACTAGTTGTACATTGGAAAATGTAAGAAACTCTAATCATCTGTTGCAGCATTTACTAAAGACCTGTTCCTCCGTGGCCTAGTACTATTATCAAGCCCATGAAGATTAAACATCGCTTCATGTTTAATGTTCAATTTCTCTTCCCTTTCTCCAATACTGCCTTTGAAATCGTTTTGCTCTTTGCTTTCAAATCAGGAGGTGGCCAGTTGCTATCCATGGGTGGTCATGTTTCTTTAAACTGGTGTTCTTAAATTGTACTCGTGGAAGGTCAGCTGAAGCAGGAGCTGAGACCTTGCTGGAAATGCAGGTTCTTCCCCTACCCACGTGAGAACCTGCAGAGGCAGGCACTGCGGATGCTGCTGAGTCTGCCTGGTTGCAGGCAGGGGTGCTAATGCGGCTCCAGTGCGAGCACTCGGCTTTCCTCTAGTCTTGACTGTCCACACCGACTGCAGAATACAGTACAAGACAGGGATGTTTCAGAAGACCTGATATGGAAGGCACACCAGCGGGGTTAGAATCTCTGCGTGTGAGCCTTAGGAATCAGTAACTTGGAGCTGACCCTAGTCTCCTTCATGCCCACCCCACTTCTAACTAATCACATTTAGTTAGTCACTACCTTCTAGAAGGCCCACAGGGTGTGCTCCTTTGACCATCTCTCCTTTTCGGGGCCTTCCGTGTAATAATAATGAAAGGTGGCTCCTCCAGCCTCTTTGCAGCATAGCTACGGGTTGAATGTTCCTTACTAGTGAAATGCATCCTGTTATACTCACCTCTTTCAGCTGTTTCTTTTCCCTACAACCAGCTGCATCTCCCCTCTGCTATCTAGGTGTTGTCTTGCTAAGATTTGACCATTTACCGCTGTGGGCTTCAATTCTGATTTTCACTTACAAGTTCAGAGTGTGTGTGTGTGTGTGTGTGTGTGTGTGTGTGTGTGTGTGTGGTCCTTTTCTCTCTGGGTTTTATCAGCTGTTTCTCAACGGTATAGATGCACCTAGATCATATGCCTGGTTTTTCGATTTCAAGCTGTTTTATTAGAGGATTTGTTTTTCAATATCTCCTCTGGCCATCTTGGGTGGAGAGAGGTATCTTGATTCTCTTAGATTTTTATTTTTCCTTCCAGCCAGTCAGAACAGATCCACTGGCATGCCATCTCTAAAGACCGTTTCTGTGGTATATGTCCTGACAGTTACTCTGCATTGCTTTTTGTCCAGATTTGTATAACAAAAGCCTGTGTAGACTTAATATGCTGCCACCCTCTCACAGAAATGTGCAAGTCTCAGAAGTTGACCCACTTTTTTTTTAACCCAAGATGCTCCATGCTATTGTACAATGCATGTTTTCTATGAAGGTCCACCCAGCCATCATCCTGTGGATTTACATGCAATGAAAGTAACTGAACTACATGCAAAGGAAAATAAGGGCTGTGAATACGCCAGAGGCACACAGAATGGGCTCACCAAATAGGAGTGCTCTTCATTCTTCCATAAGAGTTATGTTCAATGATAATTTTCACACGTTAAGGAGTGAAATCATGACTCCCAGGCATAACTTACATTGAGCTTATGTTAAAGACTTGAGTCACTCTTAATGAGAGAACCAGACACATAGACACATGTTAACACAGGTTCCCAGAATATGATATATTAAGAGAGTGGAAATGAACTTGCTGGCAGATCTCCTCACCCCCCATCTTTTCTGTGGGAAGAGAACTGGAGTCAGCTTTGCCTCCAGTGAACAGAATTTATTTGTGAGTCTATAGATAAGGTTTGTTTTTCATTTCTACTTGTAACTTACCCTTTTAGCATCGCTGGAGGGCTATAAAAGGCTAAAAGCTGGTAACTGAGAGAGAAGTATGCTCTCTGCTGCATCAGATGCCATTGGAGACACCACAGATTCTTTCTGATCGTTCCACGTGATGACTTTGGAGGTGCTTTGAAATACATGACCTGTCCATCCCTTCCACCTCGATGAGTAGATTGGCAGTATGTTTTCATAGGTTCCCATAGGAATGGAGGGTTACGAAGCGTGGGCCCCTGAGGAGGTGCTAACAGATTTGTAGTTGTTCATATGGTAGTGTTAAGTGGTGGTGGTGGGAGTGAGGACCATAGACCCGTGTTCTAAGTTCTTCATATTCACACCCATCTCCTAGAGTTGTTATAAGGAGCGAATTCATTAGTGCGTATGAGGGGCTAGTGGCAGTGATTGGCACAATAGCTCCTGCCTATTGTAACCATTGCTTGATATTGAAAGGTCAGTTCCAAAATTGGCACTTGCTCTTCTGCTTCTGAGGACATCATCTGCCCAAAGACCGTGCCTTGGGAAAATGGCAAATGTTTAGCTTTGATGTTTTCCTTCCTTCCTTCCTTCCTTCTTTCCTTCCTTCCTTCCTTCCTTCCTTCCTTCCTTCCTTCCTTCTCTCCTCTCTCTCTCTCTGTCTGTCTCTCTGTCTCTCTCCCTCTTTTCTTCTTCCATTTTAAGTTTCAAGGTAGTTTGTGGCGTTCAGGTTTCCTGCTTAGATCTGAGCGAGTGAGGAGAGGCGCTTGCGTAGGCATTCCTCTGCTGCCCTGCCAGCCCCCAACACCCAAGGAGTGCTTGTTTGATGGCAGGCAGGCAAATCTGAGTGGCGCTCACACCCAGTGTTCAATGCTCGATG
The DNA here is from genome assembly GCF_000151885.1 of Dipodomys ordii. Lineage (NCBI taxonomy): Eukaryota > Metazoa > Chordata > Mammalia > Rodentia > Heteromyidae > Dipodomys > Dipodomys ordii. The sequence goes on from NW_012267228.1 coordinate 4,787,907, forward strand.
AGGGCTTAAGTGGAAATTGAGAAGAAAGTGAGAGTCTGAGCTCCAAGGCTGCACTTTTTAGTAGCAGTCGGAAGACCAACAAGCCGCCCTTCTCCAAGACACTTGGTTGTGGGTTCACAGTAGGGGAGAGGGTTTTTGCTTTCGCAGTAACCCAGTCATCACAGCAGTTCTCTGAAGTGGTGTTGTTATGTCCACTCACAGAGAAGAAGGCAAGAGGCCTGCGAATGTCAGATTTATATGCCAACTGAACTGAACCAAGGGATGCTCTGATACCTGCTGCAGTATTTTTCTAGGTCCATGAGAAAGATGAACCTTGAATCATTTGGCTCAACAGACAAGACACACCTTGCCACTGTGCGGTGGATGTAGCCTCATTCACAGAGAACTGGAAGGTGCAGGAATAAGACCAAAGTAGAGGAAGAGCACTCTCTCTCTCTGTCTCTCTCTCTCTCTGTCTCTCTCTCTCTGTCTCTCTCTCTCTCTCTCTCTGACTTCTTGAGCCAGGCATCTGTCTTCTGCTATCTTTGGTCCTCAAGTCTTGGGGCTCCAGGTGGTTATCTCTGTATCCCACTTGTTCTTAGAACTTCAGTTTTTATAATAGAGTGTGCCAGTCATTCTTAACTCTCTCTCTCTCTCTCTCTGAGACTGTCTCTCCTTATACACATACCCTGTTGGTTCTATTTCTCTGGAGAACACTTGGACCCAAACAGCCCACGCAGAGAGAGCCTGGGTGTGAATTCATCTCATCACGTGTGACTACCATCTTTTCTTCTCCTCTCATGGGGATACTGTGAACTCAACATTAAGGATCCAGTAACTGGACAACCCACATCTGGGGGTAGCCGGCCGGGCTGCATGCAGTGGGGCCAGAGCTGTGGTGAAAGAGCCGACCTTCTGTGAAGTCAGTTAAGTGTGGAACTGGAGCTCCCCGTATCCCTGTAGGCCAGGACCTGCACAGGGCTGCCGCGAGGGAAGCCAAGGGTGAGCACAGGCTTTGAGAGGAAACCACAGGGCCCCAGGCAAGCAGGCCCCACGCCTGGAGAAGCCCATGCTCAGGTGAGGGTTCTGACTGGGTCCCCACCTCCGCCGGCCACAGGGATGGAGGTCATTGGAAGGTCATTATCCTGGTAGAAGGAAAGCCTACCATTTTCCTAGGCCTGGAAACTCTGTTGCTCAATGATTGGGGTCTTGAGGTACCTCATGACACTAGAGCTGGACTCAAAGCTGGGCTCTAAGCTGAGGGAAGGTGGTCACATCTGTAATCATAGCTACTCAGGAAGCTGAGATCTGAGAATCACAGTTCAAATCCAGCCTGGACAGCAAAATCCACAAGACTCTCACCTCCAGTGAACCACCAAAAAAGCTGGAAGTGGAGCTGTGGCTTACATGGTAGAACACTAGCCTTGAACAAAAAGAATTGAGGGACAGCACCCTGGCCCCCGAGTTCAAGCCTCAGGACCAGCACGCGCACACACACACACACACACACACACACACACACGGCTCCACCATACATGCTTTCCACAGGCTATGCCTTATTCTACATCTCAGGTTTTAGTGTTGGGTTCTAGTTTCTCTCTCTTTAATCCACCCACCCGGATAGTGAGTAGGTTACCCACCACCATCTTTCCTCAGGAATGCCATTGGGAGTGCCTACTGTACACAATGCACTGGACCCCTACTGGTGAGTGTCAGCTGACAGGAACGTGACTTAGAAACCTTCTCGCTGAAGCAGTCCGAAAATGAACATATTACCAGCTATGTTTAATGAAAGAGGGAAACGAGGTCAAGGCAGGGAGTGGGAGAGCTTTCCAAGGGAGCCGGAGGAGGTGTCTCTGAAGAGCCATGAGACTTAAAAGATAAAAGGTGATGTCCACAGGGCACTAGAAAATAGTGCTCCAAACCAAAGGAATAGCACGTGCGAAGGCCTCAAGGCAGAGAAGAACTTTACACCACGGAAGAGCAGGAAAGGGGCTGGTGTACCCTGGAAGTGGAGGTACGGCAGGTCAGGGTAAGGCTGGAGATTCAGTGGACGTACGATCTTACAGTACCATAACAGAAGTCTGAATTTTAACTCAGCGGCAGACATCCATCACAAAGACCAACAGCATCCTAATGGTAACAGTAACCATTCAGTAAGGGTCTGTTCTCTGGCTGGTACTACATCATTTCTTCCTCCCCACTGCTACACAAAGCAGATACGTGCGTTGACTTGGGGCATTGGTTCATATCAATGTGGTTTACAAAAGAAGTTCTCTGTTCAAGGGGAGTCCTTAGGGATAATGGCTTTCTCCCCAGGGAGCACCCTGTCTGATAAAAGCATGCTGACTGACGACCAGGCTATGGTGAAGTCAATCGATTCTCCTTTCAAAGGTAACAGTGAAGATTACAGACATCCACTGTGAGAAGTACAGTGGGAAAGGGAGCTACTAGACACATTGAAGTTACTGGAATGTCTTGACGGCACGGTGATGGACAGATGTCCGCAGGACACTGGTGGTGACAGAGCAAACCCCCATCCCTGCCCACCCCTCTCCCAAGAGGGGAGAGAGGCACGCCTAGGAAATAAAAAACAAGCTCAGTCCACAAAGAGCAGTGGGCATTTGTAGAACTTTGGACAAACAGGAAGCAGGACAAAAATTCAATTGTCATGAAGCCTAGCAAGTGCTAGTTCTTATGAAGAATCAAGCATGCGGCAAAAGCAAGCTGTGGTTCTGAGCGAAAGATGCTCTGAGCTGTAATTTGACATCTCAACTTTGTATGACACTCCACAAGAGGTGTGTCAGGAAGCCGTGTGCCAGCCCCGATTCCGCATACCACTGGTATTCCGCAAAAGAAAAATTGTACAGTAAAGAAAGCTTTTTTTAAGAGCTTTTTTTTTCTTTTGTGGTCAGTCGTGGGGCTTGAACTCGGGGCCTGGGCGCTGTCCCTCAGCTCTTGAGCTCAAGGCGAGCGCCTTACCACTTGAGCCACAGCGCCAGTTCCAAGACGGTTTTTTTTTTTGAAAGGCTTTCTGGTTCTAAGAATATAGCATTATCTTTTTAAAAACAAGAACATGCACATGTCAATTTGCCCTCTAGTGACAATATTTTGTATTTCACGAAGGTTTGGGAAATAAACTACATGCTGGCTCTGACAACAGTGCATTAAAGAAAGAATCAGATAGAGGCCTACTCTGGGTTCATGGCTCTGCACCAAAGCAGTAGAAAACAGAAGCCCCTGTGCTGGGTGTCTAGATAGATGGGTAGGGCTCTTTCTCTACTACAAAGGTTCTTAGAAGCGTCATGGAGTACAAGGAACAGCAGCCGAGCCAGTTCATGTCAGAGGTCACTCTGCCTTGTCTTAGCTATAAGACTTCAGGCAAGCTGTGGTCTTACCTGTACGTATGAATGTATCAGGATGCTGTGCATTTGCCTCTTACCCGCAGTGAAGGAATAATGGGGGGGGTTGAGCAGGGGTAAAGCTCATTGGGAATAGGGATTTGCTCCAGTGTTTACCATTCAGTCTTGTGCTTACAGTCTATGCACAGCCCAATTGAGAATGAGCGAATGAGTGAATGAATGAATGACCAGGGCAGAGACTTAAACTTCACCAGGATAGAAGTCCTACCTGTGGTTTCAGGCAGTTAGTAGCAGCTTGTGTACAAGTCTACAAAGAGTTGCTCCTTTTATCTCTGTCTTTCATCCCTTTTTATTTTCTATTACTTAACCCTATTTCCCCCCTGGGCTGTTTTTCTTATTGTACTTTCTTTGATCATGTTGAAAATGCATAGGAGAGCATCAAGGAAGGGAGTCTTGGTTAAGTCTGAAGAACAGATGGGAAGTTCCTTTGTTAGCCTTTGTTTCTGGTTTGCTCACATTTCAGCATTAAGCCTTTTGTGTGGACATCCCTGGGTTTCTCTGTGGCACACACTTGGGGGCTAAATCATATACAAATTGCATCTTGGGAACCAAACTAGGTCTGTCTCATAGCTTTCTACTACTCAGAGCTTCTTAACTCAGTAATGCCACAAGATTTCAGGAAGGATATTAACAGATTTTTATTTTTTCTTTACAGCCATCCCATTTACGGTTGCTTTGCTCTGTTCATCACAGGGCTTAGGAGTCAATTCCATTTTGAAGCATACCCTAGGAGGGTATGGAGATAAAAGAAATATGATAGCCCTTTCCTGCTGATGGACACCATGCACAACTTACAATCAAAAAGCACCAGCGTCTTCAAGAGCCTTGTTAGGAATCTTCATGCTCTGAAGAAAAGGTGAATGAAGAGACGTGATGAAGGAGCGGTTCTCAGTGTGTTTCTTAAGCGTCTAAATCCCCCTTAAACAGTGTATTCCCTGAGGAGAAAAGCAAGCCTGTCTTTCCTGTTCCTGTCTGCCGTCTAAAACCTCCGGGAGTTCCGCCCAATTGGAGCTGATAAGATGCTCTTTGAGAGGCGGGGGTGAAGAATGGATATTGATTTATCCTTTTGATCCCCGATGGTCCCCAGCTCAAAACAAAAAGTAATAAATCCAGTTGAGGGGCAGTGAGCATCTCAACTTTGTAACCTTGAGCTGAAAGTGTTGGGTGACCCCGCACCCGTTTATCTTTTTGACCCCCTTTCTTAGAGCTGTCCTTGATGCCCCAGTTAAACTGCTCCCCCCTTCTGATCTCAGTTTGTCGTCGTTTTTCTTTTTCTTTTTAATTTATTTATTTTTTTGGTCAAAGCACACTATGGTTTTGATTGATGGAAAAGAATTCAGAGGAATGGCAAACACTAAGACATTCAGAGTTCTATTGGGAATTAAGCTTCGGTGGTGGTAAGCCAGAGAGCCACATTGCTTCTAGCTTTTAGAAATCTTGTAAATGTTCTATTTGTATTTTATATGACATACATATTCTAAGAGAGGAAGTGTTTTGCAGAGAATAAATTCTGCTTAATTGTTCTGGTCAATCCTGATATGTTGCCACCTTCCTCAGAGGACCATTCCCTTAGGATTATTGGCGATTGCCTGGCTCATTTTTAGACTAATCCTCTATGATATTACTTTGTTTATATTAGTTCATATATCATGTGTACTGTTCCATGATTTGCTTTTTTGGCCCAATCGTGTTTTTGTGATAGCCAGAACTATTCCCCAATGCATTTTTTATTTATCCATTTATCTGCTGGCGGGTACTTGTACTGTTTGCCCAATTTTGGCCTCACTGCCGAGAAAATGAATGTGAATTTTCAGGCACACGGGCAAGCATTTCTCTACTGGGATCAGAAGCAGTCCTCCAGGCTCAGGGTGCCTTCCCATTTCATTGTTTGTAGATGCTGCTGAATTATTCTATCCATTTTCTGGCCTGTGTGCACTTATGGTGGGCAGAGAGAGAAAGAGAGAGAGAGAGAGAGTCAGAGACAGAGACAGAGAGACAAAGAGAAAGGGAGAAAGAGAGGGAGAGAGGATAAGACGGAGAGAGAAAGAGAGATCAAGCCATTTCTTCTCTTTTTTTCTCCAAAGTTCCAAAGCCTGGAATTCCCTTTAATCTTGTCATCTATTCTAGAAGCTCGATCTATTCTTCTAGGTCTAATTGAGATGCCGTTGATTCTATTATGCCATACCTGATATTTGACTATTTTTGTTTCCCTTGCTCCCATGTCTTCAAGAGTTGGTAAAGAAGTTTAAAGAGCCTGGACATTCCATTGCATTCTGGAGGCGTCTAGTCACAGCTCCTACCCATGCTGAGTGCCAAGTAGGATGAGTTTGCTTGTACAGTCTATTGGAAGGTGTATATGCAGAATATCAAGAATCACCCTGGAATGTGTTTTTATTGTCTGTAATATGCAGTCTCTGAATTGCCATACAGAAACATGACGTTTGTCTGCAGACCTACATTTTGTCAACACCTCTGTGCTTCATCACCATCCCGGGCCCTGCCTGTGATAAGTATTTGCTGTACACATTTCATACATGTGCATGCTGTAGCTGCTCTGAGAGGCAAGTAGACCTGTAGTTGACACTGAGTATAGCAGATAAACAGTCTTAAGGATATATAGGGTTGTAGATTGAAGGGGAAGAAATCACCCACAATGCTGAAGATACCTCTCCTTTTGTTCCTCATATCCCATCACACACACACACACACACACACACACACACACACACACACACACACACACACACCTTTGCCTGGCATGTCTTGTGAGGAACCTTGGTGCCCCTGTTAGATACAGGTATGAGGCGGTGGATGAGTACAGTGACCTGGAACCTGGGTATATAACACTCCAGCTTTCTTATTCCTTCCTAATACCTTCACCCCACCACCATGGATGAGATTGGGTCTGGTCAATGTGCCAATAGGAGAGCTTTTCTGCCAGCAACCTCCTGAAGGCCATTGGGGTTTGATAGAAACAATGGAGTCCTTACTCAAGGTCATTTCCTCTTAGCTGCTGTATTCAGCTCCAGGAAGCAGGCTTGTGCTGCGTGTGTTAGTGATAGAAGAAGGAAATGCCTAGATGTAGACATATCCATTTCTGTCTCAGCCACTCACTGACTCAGCTATGTCCACAGTGTGGGAGAGATTGATCATTGACTGACTTAAATTGTTCATAGGATAATGTGATAAGACCAGCAAACTCAGAGTCAGGTGCCACTGTGCAGATAGTTTATTATTCGGTCTAGACATGGCGGCATGCATATGTAATCCCAGAATTTCAGGAGGCAAAGATGGGAGGAGTTAGGCCAGCCCTAGGCAAAAGCATGAGACTCTCTAAAAAATAAAAAGACACAGCATTTGCCTAGCAAGTGCAAAGGCCTGAATTGACTCCCTAGTCCTATTCCTTCGTTTTTTAAAAATGAAAATGTTATTCAGAGATCCCAAGAAGAGAAGCACACAACACCACAAGGAGCCATAGCTAGGACACACTAGAAATTGCCAGGAGGTGTGGGGGTGGGGAGAGATGGAGGCTGGAGTCTCTATTGTGGTTTCTTGGTAGGGGAATGGTTGAAAGAGGGTATTCAAGGGTGGCATCAACTGCTCTGAATAATTCTAGTGTGTTTTGCAGTGTTGGGCTTGTCCCTAATTGTCTGGTACCTGTCCCTAGGAGGATTGTGACAGCCCAGTAGTCCCCTGAAGCATGGGGGTTCAATCAAGGGAGACAGTGTAAGTATGAACTCTGGATCGGTTGGTTTGCATTAAAAAAGCGAATTTGCAGGTGAGTTGCCTGCCTCTGAGAATTGGCCCACAGTGGAAGGAAGAGCTCCTTCCAGTTCAGGAAGGCCCCAGGTGTCAAAGTGTCAGAACATAGAAAAGAATGTATGATTCATTCAGTGGTGCACTCTCTGTTGATATGATTTGGTCTGAGTTTTATCTTAAGTACCCTATACTGTGCTTCATAGCTGTAGCGAAGGGTATAAAGTATGTTGGGCAGCAAAGCAGCCGTGTGGAATGTCATGGATTGGCTGTCAGTAATGGAGATAGAGGAAAGGTGCTGGGGACTGGCAAAGGTCCCGGTAGCCAGGTGGGTTCTAAGGTCTGCCTGTCTTCCAGAATCTAACCTAGGTTTTAACATCTTTTCAGCATCTTTTCTCCTGAAAGTAAATTAGCAGTATGACTGGGAACTGGAATTTGTTATCTCTATGTCAAGGTATTTGCAATCATTTCTTCTCTGTTGGTTGGCTTCACTATTTCTTTTGTTTTCTTTTTTTTTCTCCTGTGAGTTATGGCAGCTTTTAATATGTACTTGCTTTCAAGGGAAGAGACAAGATGGCACAAATCATAAAATTAGAAATGAAATCAAAGACATTATTTCTAACCTACAGAAATTATAAGATAAAATGTTATGAGAAAATGGATACTGACAAATTAGACAGTTTAGGCAAAATAGACAAATTCTTAGAAAGACACAAATTACTGAAAATTTCTCAAGAGAAAAATAGAAAAACTATTCATGTACACATTGAGGAAAGAAACTCAAATTAGAAATTTACAACTTTTTTTTTGTCTTAACAAATAAAAATCTAGGCCCAGATGGCTTCTTTGCAGAATTTGGTCAAGCATTAAAAGAAGAAATAATCCTAAGGCAACACAATTCTACATAAATATTTCCAAGGATAAAAGAGAATGAGAGAACATTTCTCTAATTTTCCCCCAGTACTGGGGCTTGAACTCAGGGCTTTATTCTCTTATTCAATTTGTTTGCTCACAGCTAGTGCTTTACTACTTGGATCATGCCTCCAGTCCAACAGTTCTGCTAGTTAATTGGTGATGAAGTAATTTTGAAGATTGTTCTGCCAGGGTAGCTTCAAATCTTGACTCTCCAGGTCTCAACTTCCTGAGAAACTAGGATTACAGGTCTGAGCCATTAAGGCCAAGCATTCTCTTCAGCTCATGATGTCAATAATATCATAATACTAGACGAGTTGAAAGGAAAGAATGGGCTGAGGTTGTATGTCAGTGTGGAATGCTTTGCTTTCCATGCATGAAGCCTTGAGTTTGATTCCTCAGCATGTCAGAACAAAATAAAACAAAAACTCACAGATTAATACCCCTGGGACCATAAACATAAACACTTCTTCATCAGATTAGCAAATCAGCCCGGCACTGGTAGGTCACACCTGCAATTCTAGCTACACAGGAGGCTGAGATCTGGAGAGTGGGGTTCAAAGCCAGCCTTTCAGAAAAGGTGTTGACACGCTTATCTCCAACAAACTACTTAGAAAAAGCCAAAAGTGAAGCTGTGGCTCAAGTGGTAGAGTGTTAGTGTTAAGCACAGAGGCTGAGGGACAGTGCCCAGACCCTGAGTTCAAGCCCTAGGACTGGCAAATAAAAATAAGTAAATTTTAAAAAAAGCAAGTAAATCAAATCCACTTATATATGAAAAAGGTTGTTTATTATAACCAAAGAAATTCATCTCAGAAATTTAATGTCTTTTTTTTTTCTGGTCTGTCATAGGGCTTTAACTCTGGCACTGGGCACTATTCCTTAGCTCTTCAGCTCAAGGCGATTGCTCTACCACTTGAGCCATGGTGCTACTTCTGGTTTTCTGGTGGTTCATTGGAGATAAGAGTCTCATGGACTTTCCTGCTCAGGCTAGCTTTGAACTGTGATCCTCAGATCTCAGCCTCCTGAGTAGCTAGGACTACAAGAGTGAGCCACCGGCGCCCGGCAATTTAATATCTTAAGACTGTATTGAGACAATTGAAGACAACAATCAAATGATCACATCAAAACATGTAGAAATAAAAAACAACAAGGGCTGGGAAGGTGGCTCAGTGGTAGAGCGCTTGCCTTGCATGCATGGGGCCCTGGGTTCGATTCCTCAGCACCACATTATCAAAAAGAAAAAGCCAGAAGTGGCACTGTGGTTCAAGTGGTAGAGCGCTAGCCTTGAGCTGAAGAGCTGAGGGGCAGCGCCCAGGCCCAGAGTTCAGGCCCCATGACCGGACCCAAAAGAAAAAAAAAACACAAAACTTGCAAAATCTAGTATCCATTTATAAGAGGACAAAAGCTCAGGCCTTTAACTGCACACCTGTGTTAAGTCTGAGACTGACTCGAATGCCTGCTCTGTCCTTTACAAGTGTGGCTTCCTCCCCCTTTGTAGTATGCCTGGCAATGTTTGTTGAAGGTCAGTGTCCATTGGGTGAAAGGAGTTGAGGTAAACAGTTCTTCAGTGTGAGACAGCATGTTAATCTGGGTAGGCATTAGGCTGAGCTTAATCCTTGTAGCTGTCAGTGCCTGGAGCTCCTGTTGGGGAATCTTTGCTTTGTTTTCCCCTCATGACTTTGAGCTTCTCCAAGTTCACCACCACGGGGAGCGTCTGCATCCTGCAGTGCCTTCTCCTGCAGCGCATGGTCTTCAACTAGAGCTCCACGTGGGAACTCCCGTGGGAACGTCACGGGTGGAACCGGGGAAGGGACCATTCTCTGTCCTCCTTACATTTAGAATGTTAGCCCTACGACCTTCGCAAGTGTTCACAGACATACAGCTTTTCTTTCTTAACCCCTATCTGTTGTTTCTTTTTTGCACTCGAGTTGTCCCAGTCCTATGCCTTACTCCCTGGGAGTGATGCAGGGTGGACGGAGAGCCCTTGAGCAGGTGAGGACCCTTGAAGGAGTTAAGGCCTCCAAACCTGTTCTGCTGCGGAGAAAACCTTGGGATTGAGTTTGTCATAATGACTTTCCTCCTTGCATCCGCAAAAGGCAGAGAGAGAGAAATATCCAGGCTCTTCACCTCAAGATTTGCACACTGTTCCTGAGTCCAGAAAGCGACACCTCTCCCACTAAATCTCAGCCCACACAGAATTAAAATGACAGTCACACAAAGTGCAACAAACCTCCAGGTCTAGAGAGCCACGGAAAAAGAGGAGGAAGAAGACTTCCTACATCTTTCAGTGACGCCAGGATCATCCTTGCGGGCCAGTCCACCCTGCGTCACCAGCAACTGACGTCCTCTCTCAATCCTGTGTCCCCGCGAGGGCCTCTTGCTGCAGGCAGGCAGAACTTCCCGGAGACTCTGTGTACCTGACTTGCCAGAACCCATGGTGGTGCTTTTCCCTGCCATCTCAGTCCTATGAAACAGTCCTATGAAAAAGACGCTGGTTCTCAATTTATCCAGCTTCCTCCCATCGTAAGAATGGAGGTGTTAGAAAGACAAGGATAGGGGCGTGGGAAAGATGCCGGAGCTGAAATTAGAAAGCCACATCAAACATCTACTGTACACTTATTGAATCCTCTACGCCCAGCAAGTGCATCTGATTATTACCCATATTTATAACTGAGGCCTCGGAGCACACACACTTTATATCTTTGCCTGTGAGAACACAGCTAGTTACTGGAAGAGTCAAGCCTGGAAATAACTCTGTTTATTTATTTTTTTACTAAGTAAATGTAATATAGTCCCTTTTTTTTCAATGCAATAGATCACCTCTATTCATTCTGTTGTTGGACACTCATGACTATACAATCTCCCCTATTTTCCAAGGTTCATTAAATGTCTAACATCTTTTACATCATGCCTGCCCAGATGAGTATGCACTAAATCCTGGAAGCAATGGCTACTGCTGTACGGATATCGCTTGTTGCTTGCAGCGACTCTGGGAAGTGCAGCATTTCCCCAGCGCTTTAGAGCGTTAGCTAGGAAGGCCTATCCCCAGAGGTTCTGTTGTGCTTGAGTGCTCAGGTCATTTAGAGGCAAGGCCAAGACAGAAGAGCACAGCTCTAACGGGTGCTGGTTGGGTTCATCCATTGTAATGACACGGGATGAAAAGCTCAGTGTTGACAGATCTGTTTGTTTTTCTAAAACATCCATTTATTTGAATTTTTTCCCAAAGACCAGATTGAGTTACAGTAGCACATTTCCTCATGCCAAGTTGTCTCAAACATTTATATACATAATGTATAGACCTCAGGGGTCTCCATAAGAGACACCATTCAGTAAGTGTATTTGGAGTTAAGCTGGCTCCCGGATTAGTGTAGACCAGGCTTTTCCCCCATGTGCAACAATCGGGAGCTTGTTGTAAATTCTGAGCTCCACCAGCCCCCACAACCCCCCCACTCCAGACCTTCACACCTGAGGAATCAGAGACACTGCGGACAGGAACCAGATTCTGTGTTGCAACCAGATCTCCAAGCGATATGGCTGTCCATTCATGTTTGAGATCCACTGCACTTGTCATCATTTGATCATTTCCTCCTTTCTCTGCACTCTGTCCACAGGAGTAGAGTGAACCAGCGGAGGAGGACATACAAGACCACAAGCAGAACATCAAGGTTCACCTCAGCTACAAGGCCAGGTGTTGTTGATGGCTGCGGGAGGTAGGCGCCGACTTTACATCCAGCCGGGAAATCCAAGGGAAAGCGGTGGTGGCTGATGTGGTGGCCTTTAATTTGTTCAGGTCTCACTTCTGCTATGAATGTGCCATAAGACCCATGAAGTCAGCCTGGTGCTGGATCTGCTTGAAGCTTTCTATCCCTACAGATGCGCAAACTACAAAGGGAAGGCAAGGAGTGGGATTGTGGTTAGAGTGGGGAATTAGTTCTGCTACAAACAAGGTGAACCTTAGAAAGGAGATTATATAAGCTCAAGAAATAAAATATTAACAACAGGGAAATGATGTGGTACCTCAGCCTCCTCAGTGACAATGCCTTCTGCCACCAGGTGAAGCATACATGTATGTACACGCACATTCATACAGATAGGTGACAATTTTAATTGCACAGGGAAAGCACATTACAGGCATCTGCTGTAACAGTTGCCCATTATAATATACTGTAAGAGCAATGAATGAGCAGGTGGTGTAAACTCCTCAAGCCAGAAAGGGTTGCAGGTAGGAAAGGAAAACACAAACTCGAATATGACAGAACTGACTTTAAAGGGGTTGCCATTTATCCTGGCATCTACTCTAAAAGATGTTTGGGCCTGGGAAGGAAACCTAAATGTTTGAGCTTACTAGGCAGGCCACACCCAGCCTGTTAGTGAGGTGGAAAAGGGGTCTTGATAAATAGACCTATCCAGGAAAATTCACCAAGACAAGACAACTGATTGAAAAGTGGGGAGCCAGGGAGGGAAATGAAGAGCAAAAGCAATGCGATGAATGCAGTGGAACTAGAAGGTTGTAAAGAAGCAGAGTTGTGCAGAAAGATACAAGAGAATAGTTTAAGTGTGTGTTGAGTAGGAATTGATGATGAATGAGGTAGATACAAGTGCTGGTTGGGGACAGCTGCTGGGGAGAGGAGACAGGAGGGACCAAAGGTTATCCTCTGGGAGACGGTGAAGAACAGGAAGAACACCAATTATAGTCTGCATGTTTGCATGGTGTGCTCTGCGTTGGTCATATCAATGGAGTTCTTCATCTGAGAAATGTGAGAGCAAACACCAAGCCACTCTGGATGTTGACTGGAGTTAGAGGGGTAGAGGCTGGGTCAAGGTGCTTCTGCTAATCTGCCATGGTTCATGGTAGCAAAGCACGCAAGGTTTGCAGTTCCAAGTCAGGGCTTGGCAAGCTACAGCCAGTATGTGTGGATAAATGGAGTGTCAGGGTCACGTAGCCACACCCACCATTTACGTATTGGGTGTGGCTTCCTTAGTTCTGCAGCAGTGGTTAAATGGGTGAACTAGAGAGCAAACCCAAACCATCTGCTCTCTGGCCCTTTGCTGAAGTTGTCTGCTGGCCTCTCCAATTCATTAGTGCTTCCTGACTTGGAGAATCTTCAACTATACTTGTAACAGTTTCCGCTAATACCCTTGTTTCCTTCTGCTCCTTACCCACTGTATTCATTGCTATAAGCAATCTTACTTAAGGGCTGTGATAGTTAAGGCCCTTATCTTGTGTTCATGGAGTCAGTGGCTGCTGCCGGCATGCTCTCACCCTTCCCCTGGGTGTATGGGGTCGGCCCCACTCCTTTTCCATTGTTCCTCAGGTACAGTCAGCTCTTGGTTGTGAAGTTCAATATTTGTGGAGAGAGACAGGGTTTCCTACCATTCTCTGCACATGTGGAAAGGCTATCCCCAGGAATTCTGACAGCTGTGACGTCCTGGGAGCCCACACTGAGAAAGGAGATGCTGAGGAAATATTATTGAAAGTGAGCCATGAATCTCCATCAGACACCCCAGATCAACCTGCATCCTGCCCAGCTGCTGACAGTTTTTAAAGGAACAAATTCTTCATCCTTGAAGTCCGTTTGGACCGGATGTGCTATAGCTACGGACAGCATAGCAAACACCACAAGACTGGTCCTGATGCTTGCTCCTTGGTGAGTGGGCAGTCCAGTCCTAGCTGCTAGCGGGGGTGCTGCTGTTGCCTCCACCTGGGACCACATCTGGGTGCTTTTCCCGGGCTCATCTCCCACGATCTGTTTGGGCCTCCATCCCTACCTGCTGCCCAGATCGCCGCTGGCCTCAGGTGCCAGGCATCATGGGATACTGGGGTTTGTTTTGGTCATCACTGGGCTGATTCCCCTGCAGGATGATGGGGTTAAGCAGCTGGAGTCAGAAGTAGACCAAGACCTTCTGCTCACAGACTCTGGGTTCCAATGATGATGGGGGTGGTAATCACAATAGTAGTGACGCCACAGACCTCTCCGTCCCCCTCCTGAGCCTCACAGCATGGCTGGGCACCATCTGTCCAGATTATAGTTTGTCCAAATGAAGCTATGTATATCACACATACTCTCCAAGTCAGAGTTTGACCTGCAGGGGCGTATGGCCCTTGTTTATTGATTCATCTGTTTGAGAGTTTCCTAAGACTCTTTTCATGTTGGCAGAATTGAGTGGCTATGACATACTTTCTGGTTCACAAAGCCTAATGTTATTGTTGGGTTTTTGGGGTTTTTTTGTTTTTTTTTTTTGTTTTTGCTTCTGTGTGACGGTCTTTGACTCCTGTTTCAAATTATTCCAAGCATCTGTCTGTGATTTTAACATGATTGGTGCATTTTCCTGATGACAAAATAGACTCAGAGAGAAACAGATTCCCAAACCAGAGACCCACACAGTGGAGATGCAATTCTACTGCAAGTTCACCAGCCTCTGCAATGTATGTTTCCTGTATATTTTCTGTGTTCCCCAATGAATGCGGCTAATCATCTGGATCGTATGTTATTACAATCCTGCCATGGATTATAATATGTTAATATTTTTCTCCCATAAACCAAGTGACATTTTAAATGGTCCCTATGGAACAGTCACATCTCAGTGGCATATTTACTTTACATCCTGGCAGTTGCTTATCTAAGGAAATTATTATACTACCCACTCAAGAGCCTTCATTATTGAAGGCTTTTTGCCTGGCGCCTGAGCATTAATCAGTATATACACAAAGAAAGAATCTGATTGTTAAGTAGAAATTCAAGTCCTGAGTCCTGGGCCCTTTTTGGCAGCTAGCTATATGTTGACATATGCAGGGCATGGCTCAAAACCTTCACTCAAGGACTAAGGAAGGTTTTGTGCTTTTAAAATTTTAATTCAATCCTTTTGCTCAGTGGAGCTCAGTCTTCATGGTGAATCACAAGCACCTGGCTCTTTCCTGTTTGAAAGTAGATAGTTCAGTGTCTAGCCAGTGCTGAGAAACTCTGGGAAGAATATTTTCATCCTTGACTTGATGTTTGGAGTTGTGTACCCCTGGGTTATGCAACCCCCACCCCCCAGCTTGTCCCTGACAGCAGGCAGAGTTGGAAATTTCTTACTTGAACAAGCAACTGGGGAATTGCATGATATCTCCAGGACTCTGTTGTTTTCACTGTGCATTCATTTCTGTTTTTCCCTTATCAGCCTGGTACACATTCACTTAAATTTCTTCAAGAAAAAGGACCAGATAGCATAGATTGGAACTGTAAATTCAACACAACTGTCTAGGGATGGAGAAGACGTGAAGAATTCAAAAGCCAAGAAGAAGTTAAAACAGTATTTCTTAATTTATTAGGTGCAGAAGAGCTGGGTTCTTATTATAGGACTAAGAGCACTCAATGAATTGAAGATCCCCTGGGCCTACTCTAGATCTAGCAGATCAGAATTGCTAGAGAGGAGACTAAAGGATTCATATTTCTAAAATGCTGTGAAGGTGGTTCTTCTGCACATTAGGTTGTAAGAATGAAGTATATCCACTCACAGGTGTGATTGTTCCTGTATTAAACACGGAAGGTAAGGACAAGAGACCCAGAGTCAGGGCTTTTCTATTAGCAGAGTCTTTTCATGTGAATTTTGTGTTACATGCACACAAGTACATATTACTTATATCTACAAATGCATGCACACACAAACATGTTGTTTATGTTCAAGCACAAGGGTATTTAGGCCCAGTAGGAGCTCTTTTAGTATCTGACTTTTTCAAACATTCAAGTCTTAGCTCAAATGTCACTTCCTTAGAAAGGCTTGTCTTGGTATTTGTGGTTGATGTTCCCTGTCTTCAATCCTCTTGTGTCTGTACCTTTCATAAGATGATTTTTTTTCTGTCCATTTAATTATTTTAAATTTATTTTTATTGTAAAGTTGATGTACAGAGAAGTTACAGTTACATAAGTCAGATATTGAGTACATTTCTTTTTGAACAGTGTCACCTATTCCCTTGTTTTCTCCATTTTTTCCGCTCCCGACTCCCCTCTCCCACAAGTTATACACAGTTCATTTTCAATACAGTATTTAGTATCACCGCTGCATTTGTTCACCCTTCATCCACCATTTCTGTGCTTCCCCTTACCTTCCCCAGAACAGAATAACTTACATACAAGACAAAAGGTACAGAAATCCAAAACAATGACAAAGGAGAAAACACACACACACACACACACACACACACACACACACACACACACAGCAAAATAACAAAAACACCTCTTGCTTCCATTTCATGGAGTTTATTTCTATAAACCTCATTTTATAATCATATGCACATAGCTATTGAACCTTTGTGATTGTCTCCTAAGAATATCCTCCCTTCATCTCACTGTGCAAATGTCATAGAATGATTTTATAGCTCCTTTTTTCAAGAAGCTGAATCTATTTCCCTTCCTCTGACCTGCCACTTAAACTTTCTTAGACCAATCGCCAACCTCCCAAATTAGCTATATGTTGCAAGAGGCCATATGCTTTTCATGCTTCTTTGAAATCCCACTGCTCCCATACACACAACCCAGCTGCCCTGTTTGGTAAGCAGTAACCATGCCTCACCACCTTATCCTTAGACTGAAAATTAATAAACTAGACCAAAATTTAATCAACAAAACCAACTCGGATTAGCCCTGCACCAAGACAGCAGAAATACATAGTTTGCTTATTGGTTTATCAAAACAACAACAACAATGAAATCTTCTTATTTTAAACCATTCTATTGGATAGTGCTTTGTTATACAGCAGTAGCTAACTGATACAGCTGTTTCCTAAAAGCCATACCCCATTACATCACTATTTTGTATATAGTCTGTTTCCTTCCCACTCCCTGAAATAAACTTTTTTTTCTTTCTTTTTTTTTTTTTTTTACTTAACCTGACTTTCTCAGTAGCACAGTGAACGCACTGAGGATAGAGCCTCTTGCTGTCTTGTTTGCTGATGAATCTCCAATGCCTACAGCAGTGTCTGGCTGGTAGCAAACATTCAGTAAATATTTATTGAATCAATGAATACATTTCACAGAGATATCCCTTGGAGATTTAGCTCCTAATTCTATTTTCCTAAGGCTTATGTTAAATTTACTGTTGTAAGATCTACAATGGGAGTGAATAAGAGGAGTATTGTTTTGTCTAGTGTGTATAGAGGATTGCTAGGAAATTCAAGCTTGGGCAATTAAACAGGTTAGCCTAAGTGCCTAGCCTATGAGGACGTCTGAAGCATGCGTGTGTATACATCTCCTGTCCCAAATGCATTCTGTTTTATTTTAGCCCCAGGTCCTTTTTGATGCAAAAGCTCCGGCTGACACTCGGGATTTTGCAGAGCTGTTTCACAGGTGTTAAGCTATTCTAGAGGGGCTATCTGCATCTATTCCAGGTCATCAGTGGCAGTTGCTTTCTGTGCATAGAGAATAGAATCCTATGGTGTAGGCTGGTCCTGGGCAAGAACGCTAAACACCGGAACCGGATCCAGTTCTTCTCTGCTACACAAAGGGACAGCAGTGACTCTGTTTAGGGGCATCTGACTTCTTTAATTTCCCTTCCCAGTCTTTATTATTCCAGACACACCAGGGTATAGTGGTGGAGAATCTGCGCTTTGGAAGTTGGTTTGCAGAATTGATGGAAAGAGTCCCACCATGTTTCAGGAAAGCCACTTAGCATTCCTGTATTGTCAGTGGCTAAGTTGTAGTGCACTTGTAAGAAGGAGCTCTGTAGCCCATGTACCACACCTACACTCAAGACTGGGAATATGGCAAACATATGGGTATTAACTTTCATGTTATTTTTATTACATTACAACTATACATTTTATTACTATTATTATTATTAGTGATTGTTATTAGTCTTATTCACACATGACAATTTTGGAAATGATTGGGAATCCAGATTAGATTAAAGCTAGCTTCTAGTAGTAGGCACACACAATAACTGATCAATTTTAGTGGTGACAACAGTTAAATTATCCTATCAGAGTTTGAATGCTATTTTACATTCCCACCTACCTGCATAGCCCTTGATAACACACACACACACACACACACACACACACAAACACACAAACCCCAAGAAGCAGGGTTCTTGCAAATGAAACACTGGAGTCTTTGATAGGTAAATAACTTGCCACAAGGTCACATAGACGGTTGAGTCAAGATTGACACCTGATAGTTTAGCTCAACACATCCCTAAGTTCTGCCTCTGTCTATCCAGAATGGAGGCACAATGTCATAATGTAGAAATATTTCCACTAATGACTCTCCATTCACTGTCATCCTCACAGCCATCTTGAAAGGTAGGGGAACTCATATCTCCAACACACATATTCTTGAGGGGAAACGTAACGGAAGGGCCCCTGATTCAAGCCCAACCCTCTTGTCATGATATACCCAGCCTGGCTTCTTAATTTGCATTTAACTTTTAACTTGTGAGATTGTTGTGAAAGACTTTTTTAAAATTTGGGATGATAGGAATTTTTTTAATGTACACATGTTGGAAATATCCTTTTAAGGGTAAGACTTAACCTCCTGAGAAGAGCACAATATTTTTAGATACTAAAGAGAACTCATTGCTGATATCTAATTAACATTTTATAGAAATAATGTTTTTAAATCTTTAACTAGCTCTCAAGTCTCCTTGGTCACAGTCTAATCTAAACTACAGAGAGGCAGAAGTATATTTTCCATGAAAAAAAACCTGTTATCAATGTAAATCTTTAAGTCAATATGAATCTGATTATTGAGAATTTCTAGGTCTTTGCTATGTTAGTATAGTCTATGAAGTTCTTAAAAATAGAGCTGAATGTCAACAGGTTCACACCTGTAAGCTTAGCTACTCAGGAGTCTGAGATCTAAGGATCATGGTTCAAAGCCAGCCCAGGTAGGATTAATCACCAAAAAGCCAGAAGTGGAGCTGTGGCTTAAGTGGTAAAGCATTAGCCTTAAGTGAAACAAGAAAATGCTTAGGCCCTGAAGGCATGTGCACGTGCACACACACACACACACACACAAACACACACAATGTATAGTCTTACAAGTGTACTGAAGAATGGATTCCCCCATAAAGTATAGGAATTACAGCTCATCAGTCGAATCCAGGTGGTAGTCTGCTTTTGTTTAGTCTCTAAGCTAAACAAAATTTTACACTCTTACCTAATTGTTGTCAAGGCATAAAAGAATATTTATCAAACTATATGTGATTAACAAAACACATATTCCAAAACCTGGAAAAAAAAAGAAAAGCTTCTGAAATGCTCCTGATTCTCTGTATTTCCAATAAGGGGAACATACTCAACCCGAGGTTTCCAGTTGAAGCGAGTAGGCTATGGGGGGGGGGAGGGAGGTATGTTTGTTTTGAAGCAATAGATAATGAAAACACTCTTTGTGCTCATCCTTACCTTGTCTCTCTCCTGTCCCTTCTTCTAACACCAGAATCCTGAATTAGTCCCTTGGATGAATCTGATTTTGAGGCTCTAGCACTGTGTTTACCATCTGGCATCTTATTAATTTACACAGACCATTCCATAAATGGTCTTAATTAGTGCGGTTTAATTCAACCTAATTTCGTGGCATCCGATGCAGAGGTCGACCTCGTGAGTGGCACACCTGCAGAGATAAGATAACAATGCAAACCTCTGAGCTCCTTAATCTTACATCGCCAATCACTTCCTGCAACCTACTCTCCTTTGCCTGGTGGTGAAGGATTTCAAAAGCTCATACCTCTGCTGTCTCCACTAGTTAAAATCCTCTCTCCAGGGGGTAGTAAGATCTCATCAGGAGGAAACAATCTCTACATATGCACCAAAGCCCAGTGCAGAACAGATGCTCTGCGATAGCCTTGTGCGCATGGTAATTTCAAATTCAGGAAGGTATCATTCCTTCACTCAGACGTGACTGATAATTTCCTCCCATTTGGTGTGACTCCGCCACATAAGTCCTCTGCAGGCGAGGAGATACCCCTCATGGCTTGTTTTCTCTCATCACACACCTGGTATCCTTTCAGCCCCTCCTCCTTCTGCAGAACCATGCCCTGCCACAGCCGAACTCCAGCTTGCTTCCCTATCTGCCTGCTTGCACTCCCGTATCACGGAGCTTTTCCTTTTTCTCTGGAGCACACTATGCCTCAGCCACCCCGTGGCTGTGCACGTGCTAGTCCCTCTGCTCATCCTTGCTTCCCACACCTGGCTCATGTCTTGTTACCATGGAAACTCCACTCTTCGTCATCCAGCCAGCTTTGCTGTCCCCCACCCATTGGATGCTGTTCAGGGCCCATGCATCTCACCTGTGAAGTGGGATTCCACATTGCCAACCCTCAGACTTGGGAGAAGGAAGCACAATGTCGTATACATACAAATGTGGTGGCGAAGGAGGAGGGTCCTCTGATGATCTTTTTGTTCCTTATCCCTTCTACTGCACCCTGAGCTGCTCTGGGGACAGGCAGTATGCTTCTTGTACTGCCATGTTCGCAGTGCCAAAAACCAAGTGTTTGTAAATAGGTATTAATTGCATTGTCCCTCCTACTCTTCTACTAATTCTTCCAGTCACTTGTGGAGGAAAGTAATTAAGTAGAAAGCAAATATAGTTCCAAAGGGGTTCATTTAAGTTGGTGGATATTTCAACAAGGAGAAAACACCTCAGTAGATCTACCTGGTCATCGATGATGAATAGATTGCTTTTCATGGTATTGTTCTCATGGCTTTGGGGGCTGTGCACATGGCTTTTGGGGGCTTTTTGAGTTATATTTTCCTCATGGAGAGCCAAGGAAAAATCTAGTTCCCAGAATAAGACAACAGTTACTTGAACAAAGGAAAGTGAAGACATTAGTAAGTCACATTGCTTGCAGGTATCTAATTCAAAAGACTTCATCCTGATTTAGGATTCCTTCCCCACATAGTAATATTGAAGCAACTCATTGATAAACAGCTTTGTTTAGGTGCTGTTGCCCTTTGTTATGAGTTGCTGTAGGAGTGTGGTGTCTTATTTCTTAATATAATTTGCTGAGGTTCAGTGAAGCTTTTATTTCTGACATTTTGTTTCCTGTTGTCCTGTGAGATGACTTAGAGTGAGATCCAGAGAGAGTTGCTGGGTACAGATTGGCTTTGTGGCAAAAAACTGAAGTTTGCATAGGCTTTCTTGTCTCTCAGCATGCTTGGTGGGTGTGGTTGGGCCCATGATGATGTTGAGTGCCATGTTTTTATGCAAAAGCAGAAGTGCCTGATCTCTGCTACCATTTCTTTTCCTGAAAGGCCAGACACCCAACCTGCTTGGACTCTAGGCAGCCTGTGCTTAAGTACAAGATGTTTAAGCGAAAGCTGATGTTTAAGCAAAAGCTTAAAGCCCTGAGAAATGGATAACCCATCAGGTAAGTGAGGGAACCACAACTTGGAGCGCTTGTAAAGCAGTAGCTGAGAAGAGCCCCGGCCGCTCACTGGACCTTCTTGTTGGCTTCCATATGCATTTTTTTTCTTGTTGTGGGCCACTTTGTGTTCCTGTCAACCAAAGCAAGGAAGCTGCTGAACAACCTCTAACCCTGTAAACATACATCACAAAATCAGTCTAGGGCCTAGATATAGATGAATAAGGTGAAAATTAGCTATCTGCATTGGTTCCAGGAAGAGTGGATTAAAGAGAAATGTCTTCCTTTGAAGTCCTCTGTTTTTTTTCTTGTGTGTGTGTGACTTCCATTGTATTACCTCTGGTTATTATATTACCTTCAGATTCTAGAATGCTGGCACAATAGATTTCTATCAATATTAATCTGTGTGTTTTGTGTGTGTGCACATGTGCTAGTGTGGGTACTAGGTTTGGAACATTTTGCTTATGGCTGGCACTCTAACACTTGGTCCATTTGGAAATTAAGAATATATATATATATATATTCTTAATATTCTTTTTCCTTTTTCTTCCGTACTAGCCTGCTTAAATCTTGAAAATTCCAAAGCGATGTCATTGTCTTTCTGTACATTCTACCCCTGTCCCTACTCCTTGATGAACCCTATCTGCAGTTTTATTTTTGTCATATTGTATTATTACCAAGGATGCATTTTCCTAAATTAATGGTGTAGATCTTCTGAGGACGGAGACAATGACAAGCATATATTTGCACTTCCTGATTGCTTATTATAAACCCAGCATATGTAGTGGATGCCCAGTTCCTCTGACTGAACATGTCCTTTCAATACACATTCCAGAATATGCCAACTCAGTGACCCCTGACCCTTCTAACTTTATCCCTTCTGCATCTCCCTCCTTCCTATCATCTCAGATTCTTTTTCTATTTAATCAGTTTTTTATTGTGAAAATACTGTACAGAGGGATTACATGTCATCATGTGAGCAAGAGAATGAGTCCATTTCATATCAATCACTGTTGCCTGCGTCCACACTCGAGAAGATGAATGTGAGTGTTGGGTTTTTATCTGACTGTTAGAGCTGTTAGACTTGTGTTTTACGCTACCTCCAAATACTTAGTAAGTCAAAAGCTGAGTTATGCAGAAGTGAGCAGCTTGCTTGAGTCTTACGGAAGTGGGGAATGAGTGCCCTGGCTCTGGACTCTGGTTTCTGGGTCTGTGACCTTCTCTTCTGTCCATGTTGACTCAACGTGTATTATTTTCACATTGTTCTCTGCCTTCAGCGGGGCCCCATGGCCCTCTAGCTCTGTATCAGGCGAGTGTAAAGTTCAGGCTGCCTCCTATATTGTTGCCCCTGCTGTGCTTCATGACTGGGACTCATTGACCTAGTTTCAGCCTTCTTCCCAGCAGGGACTTTGAGACTTTTACCATAGTCTCTGCATGTCAGTGCCTCAGATCAGGTGCTGTGAGAAGCAGGAGGAATTGTAGATGGTCAGGCTGACTTAGCCAGAAGCAAGAGGCCCTGTAGGATCACAGCAGAGGCCAGCCAGGTCTCCTTAGAGAACCCCAGGATATTACCCAGAGCACTTTGCATACAACAAAAGAGTGTCTGAAAGAGAGGAGAATAAAGGAGAACAACAGCAAGAGATACAGAAGCCAAGTTTGCCTTAAGATATTAGACAGAAACTCCTGACCGTGGCAGAAAGGAGAAGTAGGCTTTGGATCTGTCATAAAAGATTTATTCTCATTACTATTCTAAACCTCCTCTTCTAAACCAACTTAGAAGAAGATTGTTTTCCTTTTTCTGGGTGAATCTAAGTAACAAACTTAGCTTTTTTTTTTTTGGAAGCCATTCTTCCATTGGATAAATTAGGGCTTGAATTTTATGTGTTCACTTCTGTCATCATCTGTTAGCTTATGATGTTTCCATGAATCTCATGTTCTATGGGTTGTCCTGCCTTTACTCCATCTGGGGATATAGTAAAGCAACACTGTGTGGTTACTCTTACGGCCTGTTGATATATCTCATAGGAAGGTGCGGCAGGTACCGTTTTCAGTTTCCCTCAGAAATTGCATTAATTGGCATTTACAACCTAAAAGGGAGAGATTAAATTGTTCACTTGTAAAGAGCTCATATGTGCCAGTTCAGCAAGTGCAGTATTCACAAGAGCAGAGCTCTTCCAGGCAGCCACAGACTCTCACTGGAGAGAACAGGGACCAAGAGTCTATAAACTTGATTCTTTTTCTATTTTATTTTGTTGTGAAGGTGATGTACAGAAAGTTACCGTTACATCACTAAGGAAATGAGTACATTTCTTGTCAAACAGTGTTATCCCTCCCTCATTTTCTCCTGCTATCCCCCCAGCGACCCTCCCCCAAGTTGCAAAGTTCATTTCCAACACAGTATCTTTGAGTATCACTGTTGTACTGGCTCACCCTTTGTCCTTTGGATGACCATTTCTGTGATTCCCCTTCCCTTCCCTAAATCAATAAACTTATATACAAGACTAAGGGTTCTGAAATCAAAAAGCAGTGACAACAGGGGATAAACCAAAAGAAAAGGAAAGAAGAAATAGCTATAAACAGTATAGCTTTTTAAAAAACACAGAGACCTCTTTTTTCCATTTCTTGTTGCCAATAAGCTAAAAAGATAGCCTACAGAGTGGGGAAGATTGCCAGCTGCACATCAGGTAATGACCTAACATCCAGAATATAAAGAGTGTCTAAAGTTTTTAATCCTCAAAACCTAACGCCCAGTTAATAAATGCCTAATGAGCTAAAGAGAGTTGTCTCAGAGGAAATAAAAATGGACAATAAACACATGAAGAAATGCTCAATGTTTCTTGCCATAAAGGAAGTGAAAATTAAAACAACATTGAGATTCCACCTTACCAAAGTTAGCATGCCCATTATCAAGAAGACAGTGCAGCAGTGAACATGGTTGTGCTGCTTTAGTGTACCCTTATTTGTTCTCTAGTGGATAAATGCCCAGGAGTGGAATTGCTGGGTCCTAAGGCAGCTCTGTGTTTAGTTTTTTGAGAAACCTCCATATTGCTTTCCAGAGTGGCAGAACAAGCTTACATTCATTCCTACCAACAGGGTAATAGAGTTCCCTTTGGACACATCTACTTCAGCATTTCTTAGTATGAATTTTCTTGATAATGGCCATTCTAACTGGGGTGAGGTGGGACTTTGGTATCATTTTGATTTGCATTTCTGGCCAGAGATATTGAAAAATGTGTCAATTGACCATATTTACTTCTTCTTCCAAGAAGTCTCTCATAGCCAAGATATAGCATCAACCCAGATGCCCCTCAATGGAAGAATGGATCAAGAAAATGTGGCACATATATATATCTCAACACAATGGAATTCTATTTATACATCAGAAAGAATGATAATGTATCATTTGTAAGGAAATAGATTTGGAAAAAATTATTAAGTGAAATAAGCCAGACCTAGAGAAACACAAATTGCATTATTTCCCTCATTTGTGGGAGCTGGAATGTGTCTATAAATCTAGAAGAAAACACAGTGGTATCCAAGTAGTTATAAGTGAACTAACTGAAATATAATAGACTCTATGGAGAAGGCAAATAGAATCATTTCCCCCGCTACCCTCCCTCAAAATAGTATCATTCTTTAGGAAGACTAAGTCAAAGCCTAACAAGGTAAGCACCAGGAAATGGGTACTTGCTAGAGAGTGGGCAGAGGGCCAAGGAGAGAGGTCTAGAAGAATGAAAGGGGAGCATGAGTAGAATTCAGGCAATAATTCATTGTGTATCCCACAGAAGAAAATAGGGAATGGTGGGTTGAAGCGGGGTGAAGATGTTGAAGGGGTAATACAAATCAAGATGCATTATATGTATAATTTGCCTTGATAAATTGCAAAAAGTCCAATAGGTAACCTAAAAACTAAGAAAATGAGAAAAGAGGTGGGTAAGAGGGGTGGGTAAGAATGTAAAAAGGGTTGGAATTGATCAAGAGACACAGCAGTCATGAAGTACTCTGTTGAATGGCAACTCCTCTGCACAGCTACTTAAAGAAAATAAAAATATTCAAAAAAGAAAACAAGTGAATACAGGTCCTGTCAAAGATGTGGCCGAAAGGGAACCATAGCCACTCTGTTGTGGGAATGTAAACTTATTCAGCCACTCTAGAAAGCAATGTGAAAGTCCCTCCAAAAATTATTAATTTTTTTGCTGTCTTCTTTTCTCAATTTGCTGTCATTTATTGTGGGAGAAGAGGAGGGCACTGGAGAGGCAGGAGGTGGACTCTTAAGTCCACTTTGTCACTATGTGTAGCATAGGGCATGGCTGAGAGATAAATGGCTGAGAGATAAATGGCTGAGAGAGAAATGGTTAGATGATGTGAGTCTTAGTTGCCTTCGAAGAAAAAAAATGCGCAAATGTAAGAGTTGGACCAAACAAAGGATTTTGAATAATTACTGCTGCAATGTTTTATTGTCCTGCCTTTAACATTTTTAATCTATTCTTGTCTAAAAATAGAAGACATCTAGAATCAATGTGATATTATGCCTAAAACTCAATCATACAATAACCAGCTTCTCTACATTTCCCCAGTGTTCCTGCAACTGTTGGCTCAAGAACCAGGATAGACATCGTGAGTGAAGTAGATGCAAGGATGGCTCAAGAGAGTGTGACTGGAATAACCGGTTCTTCTTTCTCTGCTGTCTTCTGTCATACCACCTAGGTCACTTCCACAGGCTCAAAAAGAAGCCATCCTGCTGGGCTTCCCATGGAACCAGAAGGCTTTTGTGTAGTTGGGTGCTTTGGAAGAGCTTGGTCACATCAAAAGATGAAACATGGTCTTTTGACGGTAATAGTGGGTGTTTACATGAACTCTGGGGATGGCTGTAGGAGGAACAAGGGTCAGTGCTGGCTGGAGTAGACAGATTAAAAAAATGGGATCTTCTCATTCCTGGCTGTCCCACTACCATTCACCTGTCATTGTATAGGTTCTATAAAGTCCATTTGCCCTATCCTCTTACGGTCAAGATTTTGCTTCTCAACAAATCAAAGAAAGACTTGACAAATGGGATTGCATCAAAATAAAGAGTTTCTGCTTGGCAAAGGACATATCCAACAAGCTAAAGACAGCAAACAGAATGGAAGAAGATTTTTTGCCTGCTATATTTATCAGACATGGCCTAATGAGAATATACAGAGAGCTTAAACCCTCAAAGAACCAAAAACACAATTAACAAATGGGAATAAAAAATAGAAATGGCCAAGAGACACATGAGGATATACTCAACATCTCTGGACATAAAGAAAATGCAAATCAAAACAATACCTCACCCCTGTTAGAATGGCCATTATCAAAAACAAACAAAAAAAAAAACAAAAAACCAGGAACAGATGCTGGCAAGAATGTGGCCAAAGACAATTCTAATACATCGTTGGTGAGACTATAGACTTGCTCAACCACTCTGGAAAGCAGTATAGAAGTTCCTCAAAAAACTAAACATAGAACTACCCTATGATCCAGCAATTGCAGTCCTGTGCTTTATTCAAAAGATTAAAAACCAGAATACAGTAAAGCCATCAGCACAAACATGTTCATTGCAGACCAGAATACAGTAAAGCCATCAGCACAAACATGTTCATTGCAGAACTATTCACCATAGCCAACATATGGAATCAGCCCAGATGTTCCTTAATGGAGGAATGGATCAAGAAAATGTGTTATATATGCACAATGGAATTTTACTCATGCATTAGAAAGAATGATTTTGTATCATTTACAAAGACATAGAAGGACCTGAGAAATTTATAGTAAGTGAATTAAATCAGGACCAGAGACAGCATGCATGTTTTCCCTCATAGGCGGAACCTTGAATTAGTTCATGAACCTATAAGAAATGTGTTGGGTGGTGTGCAAGTGTATAAAAATGTATTAAATGAAGTAGATTCAAAGGAGAAGTCAAATAGTGTAATTCCTTTGAAAGGCAAAGACAAAGTTCAGCAAATACTAAAATTGCTACTTGAAAGGGGTGAGGTGAGATCAAGGGAAGAGGAGTAGATGAATGTAGAGAAGAGGAGAGAATGCAGTGTATAATCCAATGTATATCCTACGGAAGTACTATCGGAGAAGTAGTGGATAGGGGAGGGATGACATTGAGCCAGAGATACTGTGTTATAACTGCTTTGTTAAATGGCAAATCCTTTGTGCAACACTTAAAGATAATAAAAGAATTAAAACAATAAAATTTTTAAAAAATCTTGCTCCTTTCATTCAGTTCCTCAGACTACCCTTTTTTTCTTGAACCACCACACCTGTCTCCTGATACCTGTAATGATGTGTATTTTGAGGGTATGACTCCAGGTTTACTGCCCTTGAGAGGGCAGATTTGCCAGAGAAGGAAAAAAGTAAGATTGAAATCAGCTGTGTCTGCTTTTAGCCCATGAATTCTTGGTGACTGGGTGAATTTTCCACTGTTACCATAGCCCCAACGATCATACACTGGGTGGCTCAAACTAATAGGAGTTAATAGGAAAGTAGGTAATCTGGGGACTGAGGGATTTTTTTTATTTTTTATTTTTTTTGATTTGCTGTTGCTGGAGTTAGAACCCAGGGCCTCTTGCTTGCTAGACAAGTACTATGCCCTCAGACTGAAATGTTTTTCTGTTATCCACTACACTGTTATCACTGTCTGGTCTCATTTGCATGTTTTCAAATCCATATAACTAATACCCAGCTAGAAGTTCAGCTGCAAAGGACCCTGGGTAACATACCTTAAGGCTTTGCCATCCCTTCTATGGAAAAGGAGTCATAAGGTTGTTGAGAGAGGATTTGCAATATCTACCTCCTAGGGAGTTAACAATGCTCTTCTTTGTTCTCTGTCAGCATGGCTTGGCCTGAGCCACACTGTGTTAGGGGCTCTGCATGGGACCTGCTGCCTAGAGAGATGAGTGTGTGTGAAAGCTCTCTGCCTTGCATTTGGAAACAGATACTTGTAGTTATCCCATTACCTTTATGGTTTTGTGATACTTCCATAGTTTGTTGACCTGTTTGGAAATGATTATTACACGGCTTCTCTGTTAGATTTTGTAGGACAGTCAGGAAATCCACTAAGGCAATTAACAGATGAGAGTAGAAAACACATTAGAAAAGGATTCATTTAAAACCTTGGTTTTAAATGATGATGTATAGACGTCTGGATGGGGATGTTTCTGTTATTGTGTTTTTGGTTAGCTCTGCCTCCACTTCGATTGGATACTTAGCACCACAGTACATGATTACCTTATCTTGTAATTTTTGGTATAAAGACCAGCTTGGATCGAAGCCGCAAGAGGCAGAATTAGATTCATGCTCAGATCGGTACATGCATTGCAGCCTGGAACTAAATGTGTCATTGTGATTTCTGGGTATGAGCAACAGCGATGGAATAGTCAATTTGCCTTCAAATGCAGTCCAGAATGGGAGCAAACACAGAGATTGTGGCTGCTACCCATGGAGCAAATAGGCTGCGGGAACTGCCTAACCATCTGTGCAGGATTGATCGGAGTGGTCCTTGCCAGCTCCTCGCTTTCCCATCCTGAGTTTTAGTTAAGCAACTCTGGGGATGCTATCTGTTTCAGTCAGTGTCCAAAGATAGCTTTGTGGAACAGAACACAGCCTGCCAGACTCTCCACAGAGCTCTCAGTGAGGATTTTTCTCTGACAGTCAATGCATGGGCCTCACGACGCACTAACGTTCAGTGTGTGAGGCAGCCTTTCTAGAATGATGTGGAAACCCCTATGTTTTTCTTACTGGCATAGGGATTATGGGAGCTACTCTGCAGTTGTTGCTAGAATGAGGAAGAGATATATGATGGTATCTCTGAGACAGAGTTTGAGGTTTCTTTTCATTTTTTTCTTTGCCAAGATAAAATGTCATCTACTCCGAATCTGTGTATTCGGAAGCAGCCGTCTTTCACGAGGAGCTGGTGTGGTGACATGCTTGGAACCCCAAAACTTGAAGAACTCTGACAGTTAAGTTTTATTGGTAGCCAAATGACGTTCTGATTGAAACAGTCTGTTGAGTATTTACTGTTTCTGATTATGCTTTTAGACTCCCCCTGTCATATAATTCCTTCCTCAAAGACACCGCCGCTTCCACCTTCTCCACATGTGATGCATTCTATCTACATGAAGTGACTGAAAAACCTACTCCAGTGCTTCACCACAGTAAAAAAAATCTATGATATTTTCCAGTAGGCCAGAGTCATGTTGCTTAGCAGCAAGGATGCATGCTGAGAGAGGCATGCATGGGGGGAATGTGTCCCCGTGGAACATCCGAGTGGTCTTACACAGAGACGGTGAAAGCCAGTATGACTAGATGTAGCTGCCTAAGATAATCAAGAAACACAGTGAGCACGCAGGGTAAGAGGCGGCTAGCATACAACAACACCCTCACACCCGACACTTTCTTTTATATGCACTGTAACATAAACATAGTATGGGAAATACATACACCAGAGGCATTATTATTTATTACCACCCTCAAGGATTATAGAGCATGCATAATTTTTTGTGCATAGGATGGCTGGTAGGGTATATTTACAGCACTGACACCGCAAACATTCTGTGTGGGATGCGGTGACATTATAGTGGCCACACCACTGGGCAAGGGAGGTTTTCAGGTTTATTATCATTGGAGGATAATAATATATGCAGTCCATCACTGACCAAAATGTCCTTATGAGGCTAGCAGCTGCCCGTTGAAAGTTATGTCATGTAAACACACTAGTGAAAAAGTACAGTTCATTAAAGCATGAGATTTTCCGTGTAATCCCAAATAGGACAGAAAAAAAAGTACTACCCTCATTAGAAAAATATTTTTTCACCCTAAACCTTTCCTATGAAAAGGTTACTTTTGGAAAAAGCATACAAAAATGGAAATCATGCACGGTGACCACCCAACCCATTAGCAGCTCAGCTCCAAAGTTTACAGTTCACGCTGAGTGCTTTGTCACATGACTCAATTTGTCACAACTTGGGAGCTGGGGTCACATCTTAGGTACCATTCCCAGATGAGGAGTAGAAGTCCTTGTTGTTAAGGGATCTTGAGGAAGGTGTATCCATAGTCCTGCCAGATTCCCTCCAGACTTCCTTCCTTCCAAGGAGACGAGTCAAAGCTGTCACTACCTCCCATGCCTTCTTGATCTGGAGTGCAGAAATGACACTAGCAGGAAAGTAAATCCAGGTGGTTTGCTAGTGATTGATCCGAGGCCTCTACTTCCCCTTCTGAAGCGGACACCCTCTGGCCCTTCCAACAAACCTTCTGCCATGCTTTCAAGGGAGAGATTTGTTGTGACTCACTAGGCCCAGATTCTAGCTTTCTAGCTATAAGATTATAAAGAAGTTGGCTTCATTAACCCATTGCTCTTCAATGGCCTCTTCTGTCCAATGGAGATGGAGCTGTCCTCTGTAACAGAATTAAATATGGCTGTGACAGTGGGTAATGGAAATGACCACTTACTTGTTAACTGAACTCATAAGTGAGGCCTGGCAATCTGTGTCGTTCTTGCCTATAACACCATCTAGTTGGGAGGCATTGTGATTCGAAGAGAATCTGGGCAAAAAGTGATCAATACCCATCTCAGCAAAACATGCTGGACAAGATGATACATGCCTGTTGGATCATGGTCTGGGGCTAGAAAGACTCTATTTGAAAAAAAAAGAAACTAAAGGGCTGAAGGCAGAGCTGAAGTGGTAGAGCTCCTGCCTACCAAGTGCACAGCTGTGTTCCAAACCCTAGAGCTGCCAAAACACAAATTGTGACTCAACAAATAACCTGAGAAGCACCACAGTGATTTCGAGATGCATTATCTATAAGATTGGAATCTTAACTCTGAGCATTGGGAATATACTGTGTGCATAGACTCCAGACAATTAAGATAGACATCATCTTAGTATGAAGCACCATTAGCACATCCATGTGCTCATGCAAGATTCTTCTTCGTCTATGACTTACTATGAGATCACATACTAACTAACTTCTACCTGGAGCAAGAACTCTAACGGTATCAATAGCTCACATCTATCCTCATTTCTGTGTCCCGTCTTTCTGACCCTTAACTTTGTGATTTTCATGGTTTGCTTCTCCCACCCAATATTAGGCTACTAATATTTATCACAATGATTTAATTGCTTGATTCCTGTATTATATTCCACAGTCAGACTGCACCAAAGTTCATTTGCCTGTTAGTGAACTTTGGGCTGTGTCTGGGCTTTTCCAGTGTGCCACACAAGTACTGCCAAGATATTCTTGCATAGCTCCCGGTGCGTTCAAGTGTCCCTTGAGTCCATGCCCAGAAGGAGAATCCTGACCCTTAGAAAATGTGAATGTTCAACACCATGAAAGGTGAGTGGAACCCATGAACTCTTGGTTCAGGGATAGCTGAGCTCCCTTTTATTGACATTTCCTCTTAACCCTGCCATTTGAATGAAATGCATTGATGATCTTCATTTACTTCTCCCTGATTCCCTGTCCTATGTTTATCAGACATACCATTTCCTCCTCTTTGAACAACTACTTCTTTGTTTTTTTCTTTTCTATTCAGTGGTTTGGCTATATCTTCCTGATTTGTAAGGGATTAAGTGTTGTCCTAACATGTTATTTTCATAGATAGGTACATCTTTCACACAGACACAGACATGAACACACACAAACATACTCCAACACAGTATTCCTTCAGGGTTTGAAACTGAGTGGGTTAGAAACAAATGTATTGGTCACAATTTTGGACATAGGCATCAGCATGGTTGGGTGGTGGTAGGGGTCTTTT
The DNA here is from genome assembly GCF_000151885.1 of Dipodomys ordii. Lineage (NCBI taxonomy): Eukaryota > Metazoa > Chordata > Mammalia > Rodentia > Heteromyidae > Dipodomys > Dipodomys ordii. The sequence continues at coordinate 4,820,105 of NW_012267228.1, forward strand.
TCTGGATGCAGATTGCTGACTCCTTTTTACACCCTTCACATGGTGGAAAGCTATGCCTGGCAAGCAACATCTCTGTTCTATCTTCTAACCCTCATAACCACATCTAACCCTGTTATCTCCCAGAAGGCCCAGAAGGAAATACATGGCTTCAGAGGCTGAGACTTTGACCAGGATTATCAGGAACACACACACATTCACTGGCTACATGCAATGCTACACACACATATATGTATATATGCATGTGTATATATGTATGTGTGTACATATGTGTATAAATATATGTCCCATGTGCATTTGGGTATTTATCCCTAATAGATACTTCTCCTGGTAATCCATTGATAGGATATGTGTTACAAAAATCTTCTCACAGTTTGATAAGAAACACTACTTTGTAACCCCTCTGTACAGTATTTTCACAATTAAAAAAATCTTCTCACAGGTTTCTACTTCCTTTAATATATTGTTTTCACCGACAGTAGCCTTATTTTTTAAATATAAGAATTATTACTATTCCTTTCATCTCCCTTTAGAAATAATCCCATATTTCCAAAGTCAAAAAGAGACCCTCAGACTTTCCTTGAACAAACCTGTTTTCTCTTGTACCCTTTTGTCCATAGTCCATCTGGAATTGTTACTTTTGTGCATCACAAGGAGAACTATTACAAGATATTTTCACATAAGTGCTTTCTTAGATTTCTGTCATCTGACGAAATCCCATTGGTGAACTTTCCTTCTAGCATCTCATTCTGGCCCATTGGGCGTGTTGATCCTCTGACAGGCTGTGCAATGCCCAGATGAGACCTTGGAGCCAATGTCAGAGGCTGCTCTTGTTCCTGATGGTGTGCGTCCATTGGTTCATGCTTCCAAGTGTCTCTCAAGAACACAGCATATGAGGGGAAGTTAAGATATACATCACTGCCTAGGTTTTCTCCGATGTTTCTGCCACCATTTGAGGTGGAGTCTGAGCCTGGCTATTTTTCTAAAGTCCCCCAGATGATTCTATTATAGCTGCAGGTGCAGAGCAGCTGTGTATTCCTGAAATTTGGGTTCAGAGATGCTTTTGAGCTGGGAGTCAGCATCCTGCACTGTTTGTCAGCTTAGCAGAAATCCATAGGATTTTTTTTTTGAAAAGCTGACTTTCCTTCCTGTAAACAAATACAGCACGATCCCTTTGCAAAGGAAATGGAAAGAAGGGAGGCAGGATGAAGAGTGAATGATAACTCGTGATTGCATACCCATTGTGTGTATTTCTTTCAAGGTTTTTCTTGGTATGAGTATGTGTATTTGTGCGGGGATGGGGGGATAATCCTGACCATAGCTGTAAGCATTTCCCCCTCTGAATCCCTTTCAGTACGTAGAGACCAAAAGCCAGGTCAGGGAGCTGTTGAGCCCTCCTCGGGTTTTCCATCCCATGTCTTAGTTTTGTCATGGAGAGTCAGAGAAATGCCACGGAGGCAACTGGTGTTTCCAGGAGGACAAATGCCCCTCATATTTTATGTATTTGTTGTGCATGAGAGAAAAACCAATGGTCATATTTAGGAGAGCCAAAAGCCAAACGAGAGCTTGAGACACTGAGTTCAAGCCCTAATCTAGGCGCATGCACACGCACGTGCACACACACACACACACACACAGACATAAATAATCACAACCGTACCCATGGAAGACTCTAACACACCAAAATCTCAGCTCTCTGAGGGAGCCTCTAGCACCCTATTCTACAACTCTGTTATCTTCTAGGCTCTTGAGGACTGTAACCAGACTTATCACCAGCACAACAGAGCGTGGAAGGATGGAGAAGAGATTTGAGTATCAGGATCTAGACAGACAGTGATGATAGCCGAATAAAGACAAACTGATAGAAGAAGTGTCTTATGGAAAACAATAGAGTTCCAGTGAGGAGCAAGTGCTTGTGGGGTGTGAGCCCATTGAAGTCTGATTGCTTTTGTTTGTGGGAAGTGGTAGCCAAAAGTTTTGCTGGGTAACTGAGGCTTCAGTCGCTATGGCAACAGTCACACATATTGTTCTTTCCCCACGTTGGACCCAAGTCCAACCCTGTCTTAGGTGATCTGATCATGTTCGTTCATGTCACTTGGTTCATAAAAAGGGTTATACATCTATAATTGATGCCCACAGCAAAGATGGAAACTGGAGGCCTCCAAAGGAGCATGGCTTGGCTGAGATTGGAAAGCAGTAGGTGATAAGTAAAATGGACAGGAGACCAGATTTTAGCTTAAGCCATAGCTCTAACTTGACTTGGCCTTGTTGTTGAGATAAGTATATATTACTCCTTCTTATTTTTCTTAACCTGGGCTGGCCTCCTAAGGTGCCCAGCATTAAATCTATTTTATAAACAAGAGACAACAGCCCTGACGACGATACCAAGATGACCTTGGCAGTGGTTATCAAAGCCCAGTGTAGAGAGGTCACCATTTGCTGAGTCGTTTTCCAAAAACTCCACAGGAATTCTCATATCCTTATGGAACGGCTTCTGTGCCGCATTCTCTTCTGGCTGAGGAAGTGAACAATTGAGTGTTTACATGATTTCCCCAAGGACAGTTAGCTGGCATTCAGATCCAGGTTTTTATACCAGTTTAACTGTACAACATAAAAATTATGGCTAATTCAAAACTCATTTCTGCTTTGATTTGCCTTTTTTCCAAGGACAGTTGGTTGAAGGATAGTTAAGGAATAAGGGAAATGGCAAATTTTGTGATATTCTTTATCTCTAATTTTCTAGTCTCTGCAAACGCATTGGTTGGGCTCAGGAAGTAAAGGGACAGAAAGAAGACTTTGGTAGTTGCCAAAATGTTATTCTTTCTAATGGATGAATAAAATTAATTTGTATATAGATGATTCCATATCTTGACTCTGGTAAATAATGCTGCAGTGAATGTGGTTGTGCTGGTTACTTAACTGTAACTTTGTGTTGCTGGATCATAGGATAGTTCTATGTCAAAGCCCAACAAAAGAAGCACAAAGAAATGGGTACATGCAAGACATGGTTTGGGGTCAAGGAGAGAGGTGTAGATGAATGAAAGGAGAAAAGAGGAGATGCAATCAAGAATTCTTGGTATATCTCATAATATTAAGAAAGAAAGGGTTGGTGAGAACGTTGAATGGAATGATACTGACCAACATGCATTGTATTCACACACTGCCTTGTTAAATATCACCTTCTTTGTACAACTAGAGATAATACATAATTAAACCATAAACAAATGCCTCATACTGGTTTACTTTTAGTTCCTTGTGTTCTTAAAGATTGCAGAAACATTTATATTTTCATTAACTTGCCTTCATGCTTATGTAAGCTATACTTTATTTTCTCCTCTCTCTGTCACTTGTTTTAGATAGACAGCTTGTTGAGAAAATGTCCAAGAGATTGCAGCTCTCAGCTTCAAAGACAGAGAAGAAAAGCCTAATTCTTGTGGCCATTCCTTTCCAAGGGCAGCAGCTAGCTTTTCTGGGTTCTATATGGCTGTGGTGGTGAGTTACGAAGTATTACCTTGACAAGTTTGGTTTCCTACCTTGCTCCCTAGCTTATGATTGGAAATAAACTCTTAACTAAAAGGGGAAAAACGACTAAAATATTTATTGCAGAAAAATAAAAAAGTTAACCAAAGTATTTTATTGATACATTCTTGGACAATACCACAGAATCGAAAGAGAATGGAAAGAGGGAATTTTTTGTTTTCAGCAAGGGAAACTTTTTTTCACTAAATTGGCACATAAGCAGCAAGATTAACGAAAGTACTTATTACAAACAGTAAAAAACATACATGCTTTTTGTTCTTGTCACACTGTTCAGTCATGGGGGGGCGCATGAACAAAACCTCAAGACGTGAAAAATCCATATTCTTTCCTCCAAATAGCTTAATAATTATTCAAATTATTGCAAAATACCCATATACCCTAATGAAAATAACGAAAGAGAACACAAATACAAATAGCCAACGTAAATTATTAACATGTACTGTAAAAATACATTACTGACATGCATTCCGAAGATCAAGACCTCGCTTCCATTCGGCCGATACTTTCCTTCTGTGTAACCTACCGTGTAGCAGAGATAGGTGGAGTCTACTTTCCCAGCACAGTTTTTGGTCTTTAAATATCTTTTTTTTGTTGTTTTAAAAAAAATAATGTGATTTGCAGTGGTTCTATATCAGAATTATACAGTCATGTACAGATGTATGTGGAGGGATTTTTTTTTCAGTGTCTGCCGAGATCACTTTTATGAGTTTTTTTTTTTTATTTTAAAACTTCCCCAAAGATTCCACCATCTGAGAGAATAGGTGCTCTATGAAAACAGGGCATTCGAAAACAAACAGAGAACCAAGGTACAACATCGGATGGCAAAAGTGCAAAAGTCCTCACAAACTGTACAGAAAATTTCAAAACCTTGCAGCCTGGAAATACATACGTAGAAAGACAAGGCAGCCCCAGATCGGTCCTCTGGCTCTCAGCGATTTCTCCTAAAGAGCCTGGTTGGGACTTGAGTCTCAACTCTCCCTTTGGTAAGGGAAGGTCCAGAATTGCAGCCAAGTTGGCAGTGTGGATGCCAGTGACTTATTAAGCCAAGATAAAGTAACAATATTTTCATGAAGCAGCTGTTTAGAACACTTGGATCCTCTAACGTTGGTCTCCTGGCCTGGGTAACTCTTCCGGGTGTTGGGAAGCGCGCAGGACCGAAAGAGTCCTATGCCAGGTTGGGTGACAGAATAAGTGAGGGTCTTCCTCCTTCAGGGTACCATGGGATGGAACAGGCTAGATAACCAGGTTATTATAACTGACATACTTCTTTTTTGCAGCAGGGCCTGAAAGAAAAAGGGGAAAGAGTCAGTTGTGGCAGTGACCTTTCTTGAAGGACGGCTCTGATGGTGCAAGGTGTAAGTTTAAGTTGTGCTTTAAGCCATGCGCGCACACGTGTACACACACACACACACACACACACACACACACACACACACCCTTACCCTTGTGTATCTCTATAGCTAAACTTTTTCCACTAAGATCTGCAGCTCCCGATGATCCTTAAATCATCTCTTTTTCTTTTTTTTTTCATTTTTGACTGAGACATTCTTAGCCTTCCTCTGGCAGGTCTCTCTTATTTAGTAGATGTATCGACGATTGTCATTTCTAATTCACCCAGCCCACAGCTTAAAAGGTCCACTCAGGTTCCAGTCTATTTGATCATCTGAGTATTTCCCAGAACTTTCCATAACCAGGGTTCTATGCCTGTCCTGGGTCACTGCAATTTATTTAGGGTGACTGAAAATGAGATCACCTAGAGCACCTGCTCCAGGTCTCTCTCCCTTCCTTCTTCCCTCCCTCCCTCCCTCCTTCCCTCTCTCTCTCTCTCTTCTTTCACACACACACACACACACACACACATAACAAATGACTATAGATAGACTTTTACAGCATGATCATTGCAAATTTGTAAGTGGTTGCTGACAGAACAATTTTTATTAAGGTGTGAAGCACACTTAACATCTTTTCAACAAGACCAGCCCACGTTTCTTTTCCTTAAATGTAGAGAAAATGAATTTTCCACTGGGTACAGTGATTCCGAGGATCTCCTTTAGTCCCTCCCTCTTTCAGTCTATGTCCATTGACTCCCCTGTGGCTCACACAGCGCTGGGCCTGGGTAGATGGCTGACCATCAGAGCAGATTCCCTTGTATACCAACATCCTCATAGCATCACTCTGCTTTAAGTCTGGTTCTTATTACCAGCTGCATGTAATGGTTGTGATATGAGATTCTTCACTCATCCACCCTTAGTAATTTTGCATCAGCATTAATCAATTAAAGGCTTGTTTGACTTTTCTTAGATCCTAAATATATTTTCTTGGTCAGCTCAGAGCTTTTCTAGAATTCTCTTTTATATTAGGAGATACTGGGACTTAAACTCAGAGGCTTGTACTTGCTGGGCAGGTGCTCTACTGCTTGAGCCACTCTGTCAATCCCTCCAGAACTCTTAAACAGGCCTTCACATGTGAATTTACAGGGGCTAATAAGCAGCTGTATTAACATGTTGACCTTGGGTCATGTATCCAGTACCGTCTACATACATAAGTGCACATGTAATTTTCTCAGTACGACACAGAATATGTGAAAACTGAACACATTTTCTAGATCCAAAGTTACGACTCTTCACCTGAAGCATTCTAATTGGGAAGCTCATTCACCTTCATATCATATTGTATTTATTAGCTAAAATTAAAGGGAAAATCAGACTCTCATGAAAGTGTGGGTGGCGTGTAGAATCTGCTCCCGAGTCTCCAGGGGCGATGTATCTGTACTTGCCGACCACCTGGGCTTCACCTCTGGGATTCCCACATCTTCTCAGGATGCTGTCCAGTGTCACAGTGGAAGCAAGGCCATCCTCAGCAGTACACACAGTTTGGATACAAGGAGGATAGCTTTCTGAAGAGATTTTCCAATTTGAAAGCTTATGTCTTTTGTCCTAGAGAGGAAACCTCAACTGACGTATGCAAGCTGCGATCCCCTGACGCCTTGTCAAATGCCAGCTTGCTCATTACCCTCAAGACCCAAGGGGCATGCAAGCAAAACACCCCAACGTAAAATATCTGTCTGCTCTGGTGTACGAGTAATGAACGCTGCTCTCGGCTTCAAGCATAACTAGCTCATGAGAGATGATTAAATTTCCTCAACTAGGTTAAGAGAAAACACCAATTGGTGAGAGTATTTTTATTTTTCCTGAGAGAATAGAAGATTAGAGAATTTCCTCAGTACAGGTTCAGATTAAATTAGAACTGACATCAAATTAGGACTCAAAATTAGACATTTCCAGGCACTGGTTGCTCACACCTATAATTTTAGCTGCTCAGAAAGCTGAGTTCTGAGGATCACAGTTCAAAGCCTGCCCAGACAGGAAAGACAGTGAGACTCTTATCCCCTATTAAACACCAAAAAAGTCAGGCAGAAGTAGAGGTGTGGCTCTAGTGGTAGAGTACTAGTCTTGAGCACCCAGGCCCTGAGTTCAAGCCCCAAGACCTGCACGTGTGCCCGCGCACACACACAAATTAGAAATTGTTTTCCAGCATAGGATGGAGTTATTGGGTGTTTGGCATGTGTTAGCTGTGTTCTCAGAGAACCTAGAGCTGAGTTCTCTTTATCATCCTCAGAACAGAGGGAAGGAATCCAAGATTCAGAGGAACCAGCTTTGTAAGACTTGGCTCTGTAATGCTGGAGTCTGGACTTGGCTTATCATAGTCACTTCCGGGTTAAAAGACCATGCTGGAGTTGGAGGTGACCTCATTTGCCCTGAGTTCAGAGACACAGCCTAGGGCCATGACTCTGAAAGTCATGCAGTTTGTACTGTGGGAAGAATAATGAATGCCCTGTGAACAGTTGATAATACACACGTGTGAATTATCCCAGCTTCTCATTGGAGAGCATAATGTATAAATATGTCTTTTTAAAGTTACACATTTCTATACAAATGATTAGCCTCAGCATATGCTTTCTTTGCAAAATTGCTTAGGAACATTTCAGCAAAATTATAATGTGGTCCGTGCAGTTTCTAAAATGGCAATTTATGTCCTTTTCACAGCAATGGCCAATGTATTATAATGTTTATTTTTAAACCATTTCTGGCCTTATGAGTAAATAAAATAAGTGCTTATGGTATTAGATAATTCCATTTATTTGAATAGCAATGTAGTTTATCATTCTGGAGAGAAATTTGCTTAGCTCAAAATAGTTGTCCAATGAAATACTTGCTAAGGAGATACACATTTTAAAATAATAGGGTGATTTTCCCCCCAGAAAGTTACAGATTTTATGAAAGAACAAGTATACATGACATTGTTCTTATTGTCTTTTTGGAAGCTAGCTATACCGATAGCTCTCAAAGCATGATACCTCACTGTAAGCACTGTAATGCTTACAGTGAGTTAAAATATACTGTTTTTGCAAAGTATTTTGTTTTGCATGGTAATGGGGTTTCAACTCTGGGCTTCGTGTTTAGTCAAAGTGGCACTCTACCATATCCCCAAGTCTTACTTTTTGCTGATCAGGTTGGAGACAGAATCTTATAGATTTTGTTACATACACACATTTACATACACACATTTTAGTTCAGAAGAGTGGATGGTATACAGGGATTAAGCTATAAAATCCCTTATATAAAAATAAATTTAAAGATAAATAAAGAGCGTGGTTGGTTTTACCCATTCAGTGTTTTTCCTCCCATCCCCACACGCAATACACAATATTCATGATTCTTTTCTTTTTCTGAACCACTGTAATCTGGGATTCCTTCTACAGGGTTCTTTAGCCCATCGCCTATCACAAAAAGTGGTTTCACCTTCAATTAACCGTGAATTCTCACCCCGGATTTCAAGAAAAGCTAGCAAAGGTCCTGCATGTTATTCAGAAAAAGTAATGCACTGTGTAACAGTTTTCCTCAGATCCTTTTTTAATTGATTACTTCAAGAATCACACTGGTCATCCCAAAATAGGCAAAGCTGACTAAAAATGAAGAAGGTGATTGGGAAAGTTGGGGCATCTCTTGTCATTCCAGTCTGACTGTGAAGGAAGGAACGGGGGGCCCTGCACATGTGTGCTGCATCTGCCTGCTCCCTTCCCCCAGCGCCACACAGCAGCCTCTCCCACAATTCTATACTATTCATCGGGGCGAAAATACCAACAACTCTGTAATCCAAATCACCATCAATTCTATTACGGTTGCACAAAACCAAACATCTGGATATCTGCCCATCTATCTGACTATCCACGAAAACATGATTTAATACTTACTGACTGCCAGTCACCCAAATTGGTGCTGACCACACAAAACAGACGACAGACATGAAAGCTGTGGGTTCATTTCTCATTGACTGGAGATTCAGATTGAGGTTACCACTTACTATCAGAAAAGGGCTGATAATCCCTTTCTCTTTTCCCCCTTCCTATTTAACATGATAAAACTATGGTGGACAGGAAGCCCCAAAGCAAACTGACCTCCTCTCAACAATGCTGGCTGAGGGACACAGTTTGGTGTCAGGTGAGGCGGTAAAGCTTTTAAGGACAAGTTCATCACAGTGTAATGCAGTCCAAGACCACAGAGAGTCAGTAGCCTAGGAAAGCCTGGGTGGAAGGAATGTACAGGTACTTGCCTCCTTCCACTCAGGGCCTCAGAAATGAGTCAGAGATGGCTCTATTGTCATGAAGCTCCTGTAATAGCACAGAAAGTGGTCTTTGCACTTAGAGGTGCTCCCAAGGACTCATTACTGTCATGGATGGGCATGTGCCACACTACACATAGAAAGGCCTTGCAGTGGACACACGTTGAGCTGTACTCTGAAGCACGAGACAGTGCAAGGAAGAGGCAGGGTGATGTAAAGTTCTCTCTGCCCACCGCGGTACCTGGAGCTGGTCAGGGAGTGACAGGACTCAAAGGCTGGAAAGGAGGGAATGGTTCATACACACACACACGCGCGTGCGCGCACACACACACACGTATATATTTATGTATGCATATGGGTGTCATCCAACTACATTTCAAATACTAGAAACAGAGAAACAAATTAAACTCCTCTGGTGGTTTAACTTCCTGACACAAGTTCACTTGGCCAGGCACCAGTGGCTCATGACTGTCGTCCTAGCTACTTGGGAGGTTGAAATCAGGAAGTCCATGGTTCCAGGCTAGCCAAGGCAAAAAACAATGTTCAGAAGGTCTTATCTCAATAGATAAATGCTGGGGAAAACATAAAACCCAGTCTCAAAAAGAACTAGAGATAAAAGGCTGGATCTGTGGTGGAGCACCTGCCAGCTAGCTGGAAGCCCTGGACTTCACACTCCAGTCCTTCTCCAAGGCCCTCTGGCAGCAGTGCTCTTCCCAGATGCCAGGATAACCGTTATTCCGTTTTCACCAAGAACCTCATCCTGGTCCTCTTTCTCCCTGCAGTGTTCTCTTCATCTTCCCTGTCACGGATTGCGTGTTCTTGATGGGGGGGGGGGGGAGTTTCAAGTCCCTTGCTGCTTTGGCCCTTTCCTCTTCTTCCAAGGCACAGTTCCTTGTTGGGCTCCATGGCCGTGCTACTCTTGCTATTTATCTTTACTCAGTGAACCACCAGTCTCATGTTAGGGCCCTGTAAGAACACAGAGCTGCTCAGTGCCTCGCAAGGGTGCAGCACCCGCCTGTGTGCCAGAGTTATTAACCCGGTGACCCCAGAAGGACCTTTGCTCTCTGATGTCACCAGCAGCACTTTGAGGGTCTTAGAAGAGTTAAACAGAACAGAAGAACCCGTGGGAACGTCATGAGCTTCTGCACCTCACGCACTTCCCTGTGCTCTCCTTGGTGGTACTGAATATACAGTGAACCGTGAATGCTACTTTGTAAACTTCACGTGTAATCTTTAAACTACAGCGTTCTCCCTCCCATCCCTCGTTTAGCGTCTACACAGACCAGAAACAGCCTGCCTAAAATTGAGAAATCCAGGATCCATTCCACCATGGAAAGAGGAAATGAGCGTTCTAATGTTTTTGCTTATTTTTTTTTTAAGAAATCTAATGTATACTTTAGGATCAAGCAGGATGAAGTTCCTGTGGTTCTTAGAAGATGCATTTGAAGGAAACAGATACTCTCCCTCTTCTAATATCTTTAACTTGGCTCAGTTAAAATCTGGGCAATTTGAGGCTGTATACATGTTGCCTCAGGAAAAAAAAAGAGAGATGCGCCCTGAATTGCTGTATCAAAGGAATGACTTTTTCTTATTATGTACTTTGGGCCTTGCAAAGCTCTTGTGCATTTGGCAATTTCGATATATTACAGATGCAAACATTTTGGAGCATATTACAGACGTGGGGAAATAATGCATCAAAGATTGAGGTTCTGCACCAAAGTCTGTCTTGAGGCTAATGTTAGAAATAAGGCAATGGTAGTAAAAAAAAAAAAAAAGCAGCAGAGGCCTCCTGAGTGGTGCTGGATGCAAACTCCTGCTAAGATTGAGGCCTTTGTAGTTGAGATTCATGGCCCATTCATGCATTTCTTCTTTTATGCATTTATCCAAATTTTACTGAGTTCTCGGTGTGCTAGCAGCTTGGCTGTTAACTAGTGGCATGAGCATAAAGAAAAACAGTCTCTACCCTGGAGGAGCTTCTGCAGTTGAACACATATTTCTTGAGGACCTACTATGTGTTAAGTGTGATTCTGGCCACTGGGATTATAACTATGTAGATTGTTTTGGAAAGTGTTGCCATTTTCTTTCTTTTTTTGGGGGGGGTCTGGTCGTGGGGCCTGAACTCTGGGCCTGGGCGCTGTCCCTCAGCTCTTCAGCTCAAGGCTAGCGCTCTACCACTTGAGCCACAGCACCACTTCTGGCTTTTTTTCTTTTTGCTTATGTGATGCTGGGGAATTGAACCCAGGGCCTCAGGCATGCAAGGCAAGCGCTCTACCACTGAGCCACTTTCCCAGCCCAATCCACGAGCACAATCCAAGAGCACCTTATATGTTCTTGGATTTCCTGCTTCAGTTTTGTTATGTAATTTTTACTGTAGAGGTTCTTAACATCCTTGGTTAATTCAATTCCTAGGCATTTGACTGATTTTTGAGACTGTTGCAGATGGAGTTGCTTTTCTGACTTCAGTTTTGATCTTCTCATTGTTGGAATACAGAAAAGCTACTAATTTTTGTGGATTGATTTTATAGTCTGCTACTTTACTAAAGTTTCTCATCAGCTCTGGTAGCTTAGCTTAACCACCTTTAGCTCATATCTTTCACCAAGAAGCTATCATCTCAAATACATCTTTCTTTCCTATGTAGCTTAGAGAAGAGAAGGAAGTAAATTGTGATCACTTTATGTCTGGGTGCTTAGTGATTATATGTCAAGTGTGATCATCATCTAGTCACCAGGGGGAAAGGCTGGGCTGGGAATGGGGCTAGAGATGCACAGGAGAAACACAGAGACAGACACCAGGTGGCCATGCAACCTTTGGAAAGTGAGTAACTTCCTGCCTTCAGTTTCCTCACCTGAAAGTAGATATAGATCATCACTAAGGTGTCAAGCTTTAAAGTGGTTAAGAGGATAAAAGGAGTTGAGGTAGCTAGAACAGGATTGGATAAGAGTTATGCTCAATTTATTGATGTCTCTTTTGGAAACATCTGTAGGATCTCGGTCTGTCTGTCTCACTGTCTGTCTCTGTCTGTCTGTCTGTCTGTCTCTCTCTCTCTCACACACACACACATTCCACATATACATTGTTTTTGTACTTGCTTTTCCCTGGGTAGAAAAGGATCTCTTCAAGGCTGGTCACCCTGTCCATAAACAAAACTAAATCAGTCGTTTGCTTCTGGACACTGTGAGGATGCCAACAAACTGTGCTTCCATTTTTAAAGACAGCACATGTGGCACCTTCTGTCCATCCATGGACAAGGGGCTCTGTCCTATCACTGCTGGCGAGTTTCCTTTCTTACCCACTCGGGCTGTCATCATTAGCTAAGCTCCATCGCTGTGGAAGTGTGATACTGAAATCCTGTACTTTGAGAGGCTGTGCTAGTCAGCAAGATCCAAAGAGGAGGACGGGCGCTTGACAGTTTCTATTATGGCACAAAGGAGAGTTTCTTACCATACAGAACAGTCTATCCATATAATCAGTGGCCGCCGTGAGCCTCACGCGGGACCCACATCACAGTGTTCAGTGATGGATCTGGCCATCATCATCGATTCCAAACAAGGTCCATGTTGGATGGATATGCTTTTTTGAAAAATCAACTGTGGGAGACTGTAAATATTTATATATTTAGTGCTCTTTCCATTTTGCTTAACAAATTGGGTACAGACTGATTAGTGCCAGAGGAATTTCAGCTAGATTGGCTGACGTGAGTTATCCCTTACCCATCCACTCTGCAGATCTGTGTCTGAATTCATAAAGGGAGGAAACCAGAAATACTACAGAGCTGATGGGATCCAAAAGATTGCAATTGAATGTCTCCACACATGCTGTGGCGTATGGATGTTCCTTCCCATGGGTTCTAAGTATCCACATTGACTATCAGACTCAGCAGTAATCACTCAAAAATATGAACCAGAATCCTTAGGAACCTGATACAACAGCAAAGGCTGGTGGAACTCAAAGGATAACCTAATTTATACAACTTGACCCAAAACTGTGCAGGAGGAATCGCTATGGAAGCAAGCAGCACTATAACACTAAAAACGTGTCCTCTTGATCATTCTTGCTTCCTAGAAGTTAAAACACTAAGCAATGCTCCTTTTGAGACATTTCACATGAATCCTGGCTGGTGCCTCCCACAGTACCATGTAATTCTCAAGTCCTTCTTATTAATGGCTTACGTGTGCTACGTGCTCTTTTTATCCACAAATCCATTCATTCCATCTTTGCAGAAAACTCTGTGAGTTAGGTGACCCTTGTAGGTCTATTTTGTAATCTGAGGTTTAGAGAGATTATGGAAGATAATAACCTTTGCAAACTATGACTATGGAAAGCAAGAGTGGGCTAACGGAAGAGGGACCTGTGCCGGAGGCCAGATAGTTCTTAGCTAACAAGCTCATTTCGCCTCTCCACTACATCTCAAGCAGGGCTGGGCTGTCACTTCCAAGACGTCACAAGCCACATCTCTGTAGCTCATTTATTTTTTAATCTTTCTCAGATCTCACCCCTTGATTTCTTCCTAAAGTTCTATCTCCCAGTGCTCCTCATTGTAATCTTGTCGGAAATACTGACGCCCGTGAAGTGGATGTTGAAATTCTAAGAGACCAAGAGTCACCCTGTATGTGGCCTGTGACACCCTGATGACAAAGCTCTGCAGGCCACTGTCCATTTCTTCTTTCTCCCCAGTGAAACAGGGAGAGAACAGGAAAGACCCTTTGAAAGGAAACACAAGGTATCCGGGGCTTGTAGAAGAGACCTAAAAGTAACAATGCAAACACAGACCACGCTTCAAGCAAAACAAAAAGATGTATGTTCATGGTTCAAGCTTTTAATCCTAGCGACTCAGAAGGAGCAGCAAGCCTTGGAGTATCATGGTTTGATGCCCACCTGGGCAGAAAAGTTCTCAAGAGCCCATGTCCAATGAATCATAATCAGCAAAAAGCCAGGCTGGGTGTATGATTCAAATGGTAAGGGCCCCACTAGGAGCAACCAAGCTGAGTGAGAGTGAGACCGCCTGAGTTTAAGACCTGGTACTGACTGACAGGAAAAACATTAATAAAAATAAAACAGAGAAAGGACTGCGAGTTTAAAAAAAAGTTGAAGGCTTTCCAAACTTTGCTGTTTTTATTCTCCCAAAGAAGATGGTGTTGTCTAGGTCACTGACGTGAGCAACAACTCATTGAAATGAAATTGTTAGGAAAGAGGCTACTGTTGAGATGGCTGGATTGATGATCCAGCTTCCCTCTGCAAGCTCTGATTACTGGAGAAAGCTCCAGGCTTGTGTTTCCTTGCATTTAACTTGTCCATGAAAACACTCCATGCTATGGTAGTGTGTGGAGGGACCAACATGAGGCTACACGTACTGCATCATTGCTGAACACCTAATTAGATAGTGTTATCATCACTGACATCGCTGCCGCCTTGACCCTACCACCATCATCTTTCCTCATCAAACATCTATGTAAGACAATGAAATTCCGAATTTCAAACTGTACTGAAACTCAGCTGGTGGCTGAAGATGAGCTGCCTTTTTAGGCTATCATTTCAACATGAAATTGCTATGAGAATTGAAATTGCCAGTCTTGCTATTTTGTCCTTGAGTGGTACAAAATGTGAACTTGAGCTCCAGTGAATTTCTTTAGACCTTTTGGGAGAGAGAGCATCCTGTGATTGTGCTGTAGCATGAAAGGATACTATACTTTAAAAAAACCAAACCATAGAACACTGTTCAGTCCCCACAGTAGATTTTCATATCACTTCAGAGAATGAGATCTGCCATCTGTCTCCAGATGAAGTCATTTGGGTACAAAACTATTTTACTTTGGGAGAAATGTCTATTATTTTAGCAACAGCAACATAGAAAAACCTTAATATCAACTTTACCAGGAAAAAAACCCCTTAATATCAAGGTTGCCAGAATAAAAATTAGGTTGTAAGACAGCAAAAGAGAACAGCACTCTTCTTTCTAACAAGTTTTCCCCAAACTTCCAAATAGTTACCCTTTCCTGAAATAGTTTATTGTACTATAACCCATGAAAAAAGTTCATACCATGTCTGTTACTACAATAAGGCTCATTGAGCGAAATAAAGCAGCAGTCATTAAATATTTACCAAATTACTCATCTGAGCCATAAAATATTGGCCATATAGTATTCTATATATTCTATATAATAACATGATGACATAGTATTCTATGCTCAATGCTACTTGATCTTCTGTCTCTAGAGGTGCTCCCTAGAACAGATTGAATTACCCATCTGTCAGTCTCCTTTCAACCAGGAAGTCGAGACTTTCCACTTGCCTGATAGTGTACTAACAGCTCTCTCCTGGCTGTTTTCATAAATGCCATCCTTTCTCGCCTCTTTTCTAGGATTCACCATCAGTTTCCTTTGAATCCCTTAGGATCCATCAATTTAAGATGTACAGGATAAGTGTGATGACGTGGAGGTATCCCCAGGTGGAGTAATTCAAATAGGAAAACAGTTGGCTTTGTATTAGTAACAGTTAACATTTACAGAGAACTTCTTAGGCCTAACCTTTGTACAAAGCATTATAGAAAAGTCAGCTCATTGGCCCTCTGAAAGATGCTTCCATTTGACTTTATGCACACGAGAAACTGAAAATGCCCCTCACAGCCACACAACTCATAGAACCAGGCCATCTAACTCCAGAGCTCATTCCTAAGCCATTAGGAACTTATGTGCCCATGGGAGAAGCTGGTTGAACTCATCATCTTACAAAATGGAAACAGTACAAAGCCAAAGAGGTAGACAGAGTGAGTGACTGAGGGCAGGTGATCTGGGAGGTGCTTTTAGTCTGGCATGCTCTAGCATGCCAGGGAAAGAACACATTTTCAAGAAATGAACACAGTCTCAGAGAGAGGCCCAGCATTCTATCATTCCACAATAGGGTCTTTGCACAGCTGGCACCAGTGGTCAGGAAGATGAACCCAAGTCCCTTTCAGAAGTCTGGCTTGAGCCAAGAGAGACTAGACAATGCTCAGCAGATTTCACCAGGTACACAGAGTGGAGAAATACAGTATTTCAAAATAAGAGTCCCAACCAAGGACACTACCAAGCAGGTGAGTGTAGAACCGCAACCTAACAAGAAAATTCAACTGTGATCTCCCAATTTGCCGCAACTCCCTTTTGAATCAGAGCCTGTTTGCACGAATCCTCTTAATTTTCGACTGGGTGTTTTGATGATCTGTAAATATAGCCCAGATGTCAATTTTGGAAGCAGAGCCAACCATACACAGAAAACCATACACAGAAGCATCAGTCCATCTGAGGCTGTCCGAATGCACTGTTCGAGTTGGACAGGAACTGGTCTGCATTTCTCTGCTAGCTCATGGGTGCACTCAGCAAACACTGCTTTGTCCCTACCATATTTTCCATTTTTAACAAATCTGCAGCTCCTTCTCCACTCCTTAACAGATGCTTCTAAGCGTGAAGATGCTGAGGCGTGAAGGACTGACCACTGGCTCCTCTTTTATGGGAAATGTATTGATAAATGCTTGATGTACAGACTCTAATCTGTATTCTGAAAAATATGAGTTTTCCCTGGTGGTTTGGAAAGAAATGGAAATGAGCACAGTGAATGTATCCCAGCCCCTCGGTGGTTATGGAACAAGTGTGGGGAACAGCCGGCCCAGGGTAAAGATGGTAAGAGACAGCTTTGGTGTCATTAGGAGAATATGAATGAACCTAGGCCTGTTGATCTCATATGTCTCTGCACAAGCTCTCGAACCTTTGCATTAGACCTCAGGTATTTTCTTTTAAGATACTCCTTGATCTAGACCAAAGTATGAGTCCCTTTGAAGGGAATGATGCTAATGAACTATGGGGGGTGGGGGGCACAGGGGAGGAGAACTGGACTCCAAGAATGGCTGCCGAATTCCTGCGACTGATTTATGGAAAGAGGTGCCAGTCAGCAGAGGAGGAAAAGGGGGGGGGAATGTGGGAGGAAGTAACAAAGGAAATTTATTTCAAAATACAGATGGTTGGGATTATAACCTGTGAGTTACCACTTAGAAGTCTTCTTATATGCAGAATGCATATAAGAAGTTAGGAAGCAGTGTGTGTCAGGCTAGGAATCTCGACTCTGTTATTTATTGTGACGTTGGTCAACCTGGCCAACCTCTCTGAACTTCCGTTTACTTACGTGTTAAGTAAGCACTTAATCACTTGAATGATTCTTATTTACAATGGTGTATAAAGTAATGCGGTAAAAATGGCGCACTTGGTAAACACCTAATAAGCAGTTGGTATTATTGTATTCATCCCTGATAAATTTCCATGTGCTGCTTGTTCTCTTCCTCATAGCTTTTTTTGTTGTTAGAGAAAGAATAGAAAATATAACACAGATATGAATTATGTTAACTACAAAAGATGATGTGACAGGCTATTCATATCCTAGGAGTTGGGTTGCAAACTCATCTTTAGACGCACTGGGAGCTCCGGAGTTGCAGTTGGCTTAGGAAGAGACCAACCCAGACTGAGTTCTGGTCTGTTCTGGTGTGTTCTGGAGCGGCTTCCTTTGGTGTGCATGGTGTTTCACTTTACAGCTCCCCCATTCACGCATGGCAGAAGGTGTTTGGTCCTGCCTTCCTGAAGAGCACATTCCTGGGCATCCTCAAAGATGCTGGCGCTCTCAGAGCTGTGTTTCTGGCATTTCGTGGGCGCTTCTTCACCCACAACAGGAAGCAATTGCCGGCTGGGTTGACCTCTGTAAGGACCCGAGGCTCTTCTCCATCCACCTCAATCCTCCCATCTCCCGGATAAGGTTGATCAGTGTAGGTGCTGTATTTGGACCTTCTAGGCTTGGCTAGAAGACAAGATCCAGTCCTCTGGGAATGGCAGATAGATGGCTCTTCTCAAGGAACAGGAGCTACTGTGCTGTCCTCTCTCTTGGGTTTCTCTTCAAAACCATCTTGCTCTTCCTCTCTGTGGTCCAGAGAAACTGAGGCAGAGGCTGCTACCCAGGCTACAAAGGCATCAAAGGTACACCTAGGCTGACTCTGCCTTAGGTCTGAGGAAACATGTTCCTTTCCTACGTTTTGTGATGCCTAGCCTTGGTACTCCAGCAGGGAGTAAGCAATCATATCTCTGCTGTTTGGGTACGTGACCCATCTTCTGGGGCTTCTGGATGCCAGGTGATCCTCACATTGCTTTCATCTATCCTACTGACCTACACTTCATTTTAATTCACATATGAAGAAAACATTCCCCCTACTCAAAAAGACTATATGGCATGGTGGTGGTCTGAAAACTTTTAAAAAAATATAATCCCAGTCACTAGAGAAAATTGTATTTTCTTGCTGGAGCCCTTTAAACGGAATGGCACACAATACCATTCATATCAACAGGGGAATGTATGATGAAACATGGAATGTAGCTCTCCACACACCTCCTGGAAATGAGCATTGGGCACATTTTATGGGGTGTGATCTTTTAAAAGATAGTCACTTCATCCCTTTAACAATTATATAATGATCCTGCAGGAGATTCTTAACCAAAGGGAGCGCTTACTGCTACATAGAAGAGTTGGGTTTTAAGTAACACAGAAGCCATTTACTGATATTCAGAATTGCTTAGACATTCCCCAAAAGATTTCAAAGAGAAGGTGTGCAATATTTGACTATTTCCCAACTTAGGAGATCATCAGCACAAAACACATGATTTCTTTTAGACTACAAGGATCTTTCTTTAAAGGAGCAATCTTATGGTAAACATGTTTTAAATATGCTGAGTTGCTTTTTTAACCTATTGTGTAAACCCGTAAGAAAAATGCAGAATGGTAGCTGCAGGTGACAAGAGGAACAAGTGAAAAGCAGATTTAGTGTCTAAAGAGACAGTAACCAGTAGGCAGCTGAGTTCATTTCACTGAGAGAGAGAAGCTTCAGGCAACTGAATATTAGGACTTAAGTAATGAATTGATAGCATCTCCTATTCTATTCTTGAAGAAAGTCAGAATAATACATTTTGCTGGGGGAAAATATACAGCTCTCCTTGCCCACCTTAAACAAGCTCTGATGAACTAAATTTTCTCAATAAAGTGGAACGAGAGCTGGGTTATGTTGGACGTATTTCCTTTCATTTCCACATGATTCGTGTCTTATGAAGGGATTTATTTAAAGTTCTGTATCAGAAAGATAGGGTAGCAGCTTGATCCACAGAAAATGTGGAACTCCGTATGCAAAGAGCGTTAACCCTTGACCAACCAGGAAAAAAAAAAAGAAGAAGAAGAAGAAACAGCTCATCTTCGGCTTTGCTTGTGAAAGTGAAGATTGCCGAATTCCCCATCCGGCTACTCAGTGAGAACCCGTTTAGCCCCACCGGATGCAGAAGGTGAATGAAATGGGCCATTTCTTTCTCAAATTGAAAGGTATGCTTGTGGCCCCTAGGGAACCTTGAGCGCCATGTTTTTGGCAAGGAGAATCCCAGGCACTGCTCTCTCATTGGTTGGGCAAAGCAGCCACCAGCTGGGCAAATATTCATTACAGGCACAAGCTTGATTTACTATTTTCCACCTGCAGAGTTTCACAGGTTGAGAACCAAACACCAGTCTTGGTTGGGAAGCTCAGCAAGAATGATATCACCAGTGGACCAGTGGCTTGTGACACGGTGTCTCTGGGTTTTTGAAGTATGTGCCTCGAATTACAGCCTCTGAGGAATTAGCCAGGGCTCCGCGGAGTTTCTCAGCAGAGAGGAGCACATGGTAGAGAGTTCTTGGCTGGTTCAAGTATATATGTCCAGCACATATATGTCATGGAGCAGTGGTCACAAAATGTAGCATGAGTTCCCTGGGGATCTTGCTAGATGGCAGGTCTGATTTTGTCCAGCTAAGCAAGGCCTGGCCTTTCCCATCCTGCACAGATACAGAGGCTGGCGGCTCTGCACATCAAACACTGAACAGAGGCAAGTGTTAGGGACACTGGTAGAAATTTACACCCCTGTCAAGTTCTGTTTGGCACTCTTGGCCTTGTTGACACTGGCAGTTTCTAGGAGAGCCATGGTTTTCACAAAATTATGAAAGATGGTTAAAAAGAGGTAAGTAAAATAGACCCAGGCAGGCGTTCACTCTGCTTTGACACATGCAGAGAGTAGCTTGAGTTTTTCTGGGTTCTTTCTGCTCCCCTCCCTGCCCCCCCACCTGCAGATGTGTCAGGGGAGCCTGTGCAAATATCTTCTTTCCCAGTCTAATTTGTGTAATAAAGCATTAGGTTAGGTTGGTTCCCAGCTCTCTGGATGGCACAGAGCTGTAAAATGATTTGTTTTCCACCCCAGCTTTATGCAGGAAATAACCTTGGCAGTACATACCCATCGAAATGGGGGCTCAAACAAACGGAAATGAATGCACAGCTCAGATTGGTTTTGCTTTCCAATTCTGCATCCAAGAGATTGACAGCAAGACCCACTATGCCCCCCTTCCAGGAAAGAAGATGCACTTTATGGGTGGCCTTCACGAGTGTCCCTCTTTGCTGATACCACCAGTGGGCAGGCAGAGGGCTCCAACCCACTCATAGCATCACAAAGAAAGCAGTGTCACACGCCAGGCACTGGTGGCTCACACATGCAATCCTAGCTACTCAGGAGACTGAGATCTGAGGATCACAGTTCAAAGTGAGCCCGGGCAGGAAAGTCCATGAAACTCTTATCTCCAATAAACCACCAGAAAACCGGAAGTGGCACTGTAGCTCAAATGGTTAGAGCGCTAGCCTTGAGCTGAAGAGCTGAGGGACAGTGCCCAGGCCCAGAGTTCAAGCCCCAGGACCAACAACAACAACAACAAAAAGCAGCATCATAGCCTCTCCTTCTGGTTGGTGGCTCTGCCAGTTTAACTTAATTATGGCCCTTCACATGCACTATTCTACAAACCTTATCTGCCACAATCCTTACATTATTCTAAGAGCCAGGTATGACTCTGTCTTCCTTCTGGGAAAACTAGTTGAGATGAGGGAACTCAATCGGGAGGTGCTGTAGAGAAATCCCACATGTACCTCCCTCCCTTGCTCTGAGCTCTTTCCCACTAATTGGTGGTTTCATTGTGTGTTTCCCCCTGGCCCCCAGAAAAACATATGGTACAGTAGTCCTACCCCCTCAGCATTTATGGATACGGCTTTACTTAGAAACAAGGTCATTGGAGACAGAACAAAATCAAGGTGTGACCATACTGGTTTAGGGTGGGCTGTGTCTTCAGCTGACTGTTTTCCTTATAAGAAGAGGAAAATGTGGACACAGGTGGGCCTGGGGCTGGGGGAAGGGGAGAGGCAGGCCCTGTGAAAACTGAGACAGAGGTGAGAAGAATCACGAGACTTCTAGAAGGTGGAAGAAGCACAGAAAAATTGTCCCCCAAAGTTTCAAGAGGGATCACAGCTCGGGTGCCTCAGTGCTGTCAAATCGTCACCCTCCACCCCTGCGCCTGGTTTACCTTCACATCCACACCTGCATCTGGTTTACCTTCACATCCACACCTGCATCTGGTTTACCTTCACATCCACACCTGCATCTGGTTTACCTTCACATCCACACCTGCATCTGGCTTACCTTCACATCTATACCTGTGTCTGGCTTACCTTCACATCTACACCTGCATCTGGCTTGTGGCTCCTTTGTAAGGTGCCAAGAGACAGGATACCTGCAGAAAGAGAGGCAGGTGGGCCAATCTTCCTTCACCCCCACGTCCGCTCTCTGACCTCTGGTGATCTTATTTTTAGTACCTTCTGTGATGCCAATTTTTTAGATGCCACATGTGAGTGAGATTTTTGCAGATTTCCTATCTTTCTGTGCCTGAATAACTTCACCTAAATCACAATCTCCAGTTCTGTCCTTGATGCCTCAAATAGCAAGTAAAGGGACAGGAAAACAGGAGAAAGAGGTTCTGGTGCGCTGCTGCTCACTTGGGTGGCTACAGATCACAATTCTGTGTGCGTATTTCAAACCGCTGACTAGGTGGCACCTCTTCCAGGAAGACCCTCCCCCGCCCCCGACTTACGCAGGCAGAAAATCGGGTCCTTTCTTCTCTGTGTCCACAGGACTCTCTGCCTTCCACACATCCATACATTCACCACCCTTTTGATTTGTTTCCTTATTCTCTTAGCATCTGTACTCTAATTTTCACTAGTTTTTGTATATCAAGGGGATTTCGACCCATGTATCTGAAAGCACACATTTGAAAATAAAACTAAAAACAAAGACACACTGCATAGGTATGAACTGTCAAGATTAAAAAACTGAAAGATAAAAAGACATCAGAAGTATGGGGAGACAAATAAAAAGACAGCAAATAAACCAGTGACCCTATAATTATGTGAAATCAACTAAAACAAAAAAATTCTTAATAAAATTCTTAATTTTAGCCGAGCACTGTTGGCTCACATCTGTCATCCTAACTGTTCAGAAGACAGAGATCTGAGGATTGAGGTTCAAAGCCAGGCCAGGCAAGAAAGTCTGTGTGACTCATCTCTAACCATCAGAAAATGGGAAATGGGGCTGTGGTTTAAAGTTGTAGAGTGCTAGCTGTGAGTACAAAAGCTCAAGGACAGCACTCAAGCCCTGAGTTCAAGACCCATGAAAAAAATTCTCAACTTTATAAGCAGTTTAGGGCTCATGCTGCTATACTTGAGAAGTGAGTATAAAGCAAAGGGAGAGAAGGAAAACGGAAATATTTATAGGAATGTGTGCAACTGTGGTGTCACTGAGACCGAACATGAATGGCAGGCAGGGACAAACATGCAAAAAAGCACGGGAGGCCATGTGAAGCAGCCCGTCAGTGACTCTGGCCAAAATAGGGCACCTACAGGAGTAAAAAACAAAAAGGGAACGTAGAACTTTTATCACAGAGGGAACATGCATTACATTAGTTCCCAGGAATGCTTTGCAGTCTTTGGCCGAGGTGATTCTGAAATCTCTAATGACCTTAAGGTCCCATCATCTGCTGGTATTTTGTAAAGAGTATTTTCATTTAGAAATGGATGGTTTCAATTACAAAAAAGTATATATGAATACCTTGTTCCTGCTGAGGACAACTTAACACCGTGCTCTTGGTTATTGTACCATCACTAAAGCATGATGCCATGTACCCGTCTCCATGGAAACTGCTCTCTCTCTCTCTCATGGGATAGCAGAGCATATGTAGTGGTCATGCTGAACCTGGGGCACCTGGCCGCTCAGCTCCCGTGTGACACCCGCCCCCCCCCCTCCCGGGCACCCGGAGGGTAGGCCTGGAGAGCAGACCCACTAGGGCCTCAAGGGAAATTAAAAACAGCTCCCTACACAGAATCTGGAGAAAGGTTTACATGCTGAAATTTAGCCCCCATTCCTTTCTGGTAGTCTTATCCAAAGGTGTTTGGCCACAGGAAGTAATCTGTTAGAAAATAACACACAAGAAAGAGGGAGAAAAATTCCCTACACATTTTTCTAAGAGGTAAAA
Source organism: Dipodomys ordii (assembly GCF_000151885.1). Classification (NCBI taxonomy): domain Eukaryota; kingdom Metazoa; phylum Chordata; class Mammalia; order Rodentia; family Heteromyidae; genus Dipodomys; species Dipodomys ordii. The sequence continues at coordinate 4,843,686 of NW_012267228.1, forward strand.
AACTAGTTTGGGGCAGGGTGTTAATTTAAGATTTCTATGATAAGAGGAGAACAATATGATTTCTGCCAGCCCAGGCACCAAGCTTAAAGCAGTGTTAATTTTCAGATTCATTTCCACTGCTGGTGAGTCACACAGATCATCATGGTTGAAGCCACTGGTCTATCTTACATACATAATTTAGCCCTGACTTAAAAGAGGTTTGGTCCTGGGAAGTGATCTGGTTTCAGAGAGGAGCTATCTCTTTTAGGGTGGGGTTAGTGATGCTTTACTGTGGGGAGTGTGAGTTATGTATTCAGTCAGCATGGAGACAGAGTCAACAGTCAACTGACTAGAAATAACAGTCTCAGCAAGCACTCTGAACACTGAGGCTCAGGGCGCTTTCCTGTAGAGTACTAGTCTGTACAGATCGTTAAGAGAGATAGGTGTTCCTTATTTCTGTTCCAGGCACTTCTTCTCTTGGCTGAGTTCTTGTTATTGGCATGTCTTCCCTGCAGTATGCTGAATTAGTAACAGTTTTCTCTGATGTAGGAGAGTCTTTCTGAAGCAACTTGTAAAAATCAAAGGCAGCTTCACTAATCCTAATTTGGCATCAGAATTGGCCATCCTCTTGGAAATATTCTTATAAACTTTGTCACTGGTGAACACACTCCATGTACATGCCAGCTACTTTTGGGTCATGAATTTAATGCATAAGGATATTTATGTCAGGACCTCAGGATAATTAGCCTTGTGTATTGGAGAAATTGCCTTCTCCTCTATAATCCAGATTACTGATGAGTTGAATTTGGGTAACTACAGCACTGGGATGATGAAACCAATTGATCATTCTGTGTCTGGGGCTGTAGAAGTCAATTTACATATGTAAATAAGTTCTACGGTCTAAGCCTTTATGGTGGCTCATGGGGTGAACAGGTGTCCTAAATCGGAATTCTCCCACAAAATTCTTTATCTTTTTCACTGCCTATTTTCCAGTCTCCAATTCATCACCAAAAAGATGACTCGTGGCAGAATGCTGGTCATGAATGGAAAAGCTGACTGAGAGCTCAAGTCCCTGAGTTTAGTCATCATTATTGGCATAAATAGCAAAGTCTTCATCAGGAATCATTTGCACTCTTTTCATGCTCACTTGGTAAGAATTTTCTGCTCATGGTTACAATCTGGGCTGTATTTTAACTTTAATTTTTACAATTACTTGGGGGGGGGAGGTCTATCTGTTCATAGGAAGAAACAGGGCAACATTTCCATTAAAAAGTTTTGGAAATGATTAGGTTCTGAAATCAGATACAAATTAAATATTCATTCTCTTTCCTAGAGCTTTTTAAAACATGAAAACCATAGCTATAAATAATGTGAGATGTGTCTTAGCAAGCCTCACGTAGATTTGCCCAATGTCATCATTTCTGAAAATGAAATCTCTATGTTGCCAGAAGACATAGAGCTTGATATAAATTTTATAAGAAGCTGTGTGACCCTGGCAAATTGAAAAAAAAAGAAAACCTCCTTACGCCTCAGTCTGTGCTAAAGCCAAAGGTGCATTATAACACCCACTTCAGGGGCATCACCACACAGAAATGAACCATTCAGTATGGAGCCTCGCAGGCATCTGCCCCTGCGAAAGACAGGGATATATAGCAGTGAGTTCTCCGTCACTCATGGTATTCAGGCACATGATGGAGGTAACATTGCCTGGATGAGTATCATTACAACCAAACCCTTACATGACAAAGATCCCTTCCATGGCTGAGACTCATTCACTCCATAGTCCAGCCTGTAAAACATTGAAAAGTATCACTGTGCAAACATTTTGAATTTGCCCAACGAGTATTCCTCTGGTATAAACAGGAACAGAGATCCTCATTCCATCTCTGGAGAACAAATCAAAAGAAACCAAAAGAAAACCTTGCATTAGACGTGACCAGAGAGCTTGACTGTATGGTCTTGACTTCGTGGGTTTGAGTAGAGCCCAAGAATCTGAAGTTTTGTTTTGTTTTGTTTTTTAATTAATGTCCAGGCATTGGTGATGCTTCTATTTCTGGGATCAAAGTTTGCAGTACAACTGTCAGCCTTGGAGGTTGTTAATGTGGAATCTCTAGCTACATTCAATCTTACCGTGGACAAGCGGTAAGGGGAAGTGTGGTGTACAGCCTGGGTATCTTGGTGATTCTAATGGCCAGTGAGTGCTGAAGACTCCCAAGGCAGAGTTTCCACACCTCAACTGGTGATCCAATGTTCGATTGCTTTTTCCATTAGACTTTCTACTACTGCCGTTTAATATTTTTTAAATGTCATCATGACATTTGAAAAACAAAAGTTTTTTTTTGCTATGCTGAGACTATTCTGATGATGATAAGTTTCATCTCCTCCTCCTCCTAATTATTCAAGAGCTGACTTGCTGTTAGCAATTAGATGAAAATCTGTGGTCTGTAATTAAGATCAGGATATATGACAGGGCAAATGGGGTTTGAACATTTTATTATTTGTACCATTATTACTTTGGATGTTTTAAGCCATTGTGCTTGCAAGAATAACTTAAAGTATCTCACAAGTGAGGGGATAATGTGTCATCCTGATAGGGTTCCAGCTGAGTGACAAAAAGACCTTCATATAACAATAGCCAATTGTATCACACCAACATTTCCCATTCATGGATTATATAATGACTCCATGAGGTCAGGTAGAAAGCTTCTGTCTAATGTGACTTCCATCTTTTATGCGGATTAGATTTTCAGCTCCATATGCATGGCCCACGTTGGGGAGAGTCAAAGTATTTCCCTTCAAAATACCTTCCATCTGTATGATGTGAAGTCTGGTCTGAAGATGAGCATCATGGAAACTGTCTGGCCTTTGGTTAGAGATGCAGCCTCAGCAATGGATCAAACATGTGCCTACATTTTAACGAGATCCTTGGGTGATGGTGCGAACATTAAACTTTAAGAAGCATTACCTTAAATTATTAATTAATTGTTGAGGCCTGGGACTCCCATAGCTATAGAGGCTGGAATTATTTAGTTGGATTTTCTTTGGGCTTTTTGGTGAATCTTTCCTTTTCCCCTATGAAGGGGAAAAAGAGCTCCTGGAATGAAGATCCTCCCACCAGTTCCGTTACACAATTCCAGCTTGCACTGAACTTGCAGGAGTGGCATGAAATAAAGGCAACCACAAGATCTTCTGTCTGAGTTTCTGGAGCTAGGCCTCCAAAAGTCAAGGAGGATCTATGGTACTGTGGAAGGAAAACATCTTCTGGGAAAGGTAGGGTAGGATGCCAGCAAATCCTTGTGTGGCTTTGCCAAAGACAAATTGTTGTAGTTATTATTATTATTATTATCCTTGAATCACTGCACAAAGGGCTTTCGATGCAACCTGTCAGTTTATGAGCACATTGCATCTTGAGAAATACCATTCTTTCCATCAATTTTCCCCATCTATTTCAACTCCACCTATGCAAGGACTCACGCTTGGCCAAGCTCAAGCCCATGTCAGGAGATCCTGCTAGTTCTTTTTGTCCTTTATTTCTTTTTTAAGTTTTTTTATTGGGAAAATAATGTGCAGAGGGGTTACAGTTATGTGAGGCGAGGTAATGAGCACATTCCTTATCGCCTGCTTGTTCTTATAGGGTGCTGGTACCGGCGGTCCCCAAATTGTCTCTACTGCCCTGGTGCATTTTGTTGATTGCACTTTCTGATGGCTTGCTTCCTGCCTGCTAGGTTCTGACTTGGAGAAGAACAAAGGTTTGTCATCTCTTTAGGGAGGGAAGCAGTCACCTATGAGATGAGGACTGATCACATAATTCCATGATCTGAATGTCTGTCTCTCAGAAAGATTTACATCCATGCCAGCTGGAGGCTGTCCTTAAAATGCTACAAGAAGGCCTGCCCCAGCTCCTCTTCTCCAACAATGCATGGCAGATATGAGGGATGTGCCGTATTTCAAGGCCTTTCATCAGCACAGAAACTGCACCTATGGTGGCTGAAACCCCTAGCCAGTCGCACTTGTGTCATGATTTATCACGTTTCAGCAGAAATGGCAACTGGCCTCCAAATGAAAGGAACAAAACACATATTACAGGATATTTATGACTAAATCTATTTACTATTTATGAAGACTCTAAAAGCTTAGCAATCTTCTTCAAAGACAAACTGTAAAGCCAGAAAAACTCCAGCTGTTTAAAATTTCAAATCCTTTGCCTAAGGGCTTATAGAGACCAAAGCTCTCTGTTCAAGTATCTGCTTTAAAACAAAAGCCATCAAAGGCCACTCTCTCCCTTACATGTCCCCCACCCCCTAGTACAACTCAAACGATGAGCTCAGCACTGCTCTCCAGAGAACTTCTGGTTAGGAGAACTTTGAGTCTTGCAATTCTAGTTTTTACTTGCTCCCTGGGGTCACAAAAATGGCAGAGAGATGGATTGTGGGGACAGGTTTCAGAAGGATGATCATAAAGTGGTTGCGATGGGTCTTTGTTGAAGGCAAACCATTTATCTGAATAGGAGAGAAGGCTCTATAAGGTAACAAAGTAGAGTTGGCTTCCTGAAAACCTTTAATCTTTCCCAATCCTGGGCTTGAACTCAGAACCTGGGTGCTGTCCCTAGGGCTCTTTTTTTGCTCAAGGATAAATACTTTACCACTTGAGGCCACAGCATTACTTCTAGATTTTTCTGAGTAGTTTGTTGGAGATAAGAATCTCACATGGGATGTATGTTTCTTTGGGCCTGGCTTACTTCACTTAATATAATTTTTTCCAAGTCTCTTTCCATTTCCTAACAAATGAGGCAGGATTATTCTTTCTGATAGAGGCATAGAATGTAATACATATCTATCTATCTATCTATCTATCTATCTATCTATCTATCTATCTATCTATCTATCTACATGTATCACCTTTTCTTGATCTATTCATCTATTGAGGGGTTGGTTCCATATCTTAGCTATGGTGAATAATGGTGTGATAGACATAGTGGTGCTGGTAGCTTTAGTATAGCCTTGTTTGTGATAGTTTGGAAAAGTGGGATTGCTGGGTCATAGGGGAGCTCTTTTCACTGTATTTGATTCCAGTGCCCTGCATCTTGTACATATTATTTCTAATTTGCTGAAATAAGGATACAGGTTGACTCATTGTAATAATGAGATGTACAAGACATTTTGTTAAAAACGAACTTTACAACTGGGGTGGGGAGGGAGGAGTTGGAAGTGGGGAGGAAGGGGATGGTAGGGGAAAAAAAGGAGGTGACAATGCTTGATAGGAAACGGACTCTACCTTACTCGTGTAACTGTAACCCCTCTGTACACTATTTTTACAATAAAAATATATTTTAAAGAAAGAATCTCACAGACTTTCTTGCCTGGGCTGGCTTTGAACCTCAATCCTCAGATCTCAGCCTCCTGAATATCTAGGATTACAGGCATGAGCTACTGGTGCCTGGCTAACTTCTTGAGAATCTTGAAGAATGTCTTAATGCTAGCTGGGAAAGGACACAAACGTCAGAGGGTCGGTCATGCATCTGATCATATGCTAGATGTTCTGTCTCACCCAACTGGAGAAGAATCTGATGACTGTGTATCCAGATTCCCCAGGGAGACCGAAGAGGCAGGAGGATGGGAAGATGTCCATCCAAGAGTGACGCCATCTCTGACTTCAAACTCAAATTCTTGGCTAGTCAGAGATTCTTGGCTTGTTTCCTGATGGTCTGGTGGCTTTTCTTAGACCTTCCAGCTCTTCTTTTTAAGATAAATCCACCTTTTAAAGAAGAAAGTGGGTTCAAAGCTTGCAACTGTACAGATTCCAAATGGCCCTACAGTCTTGTTGCGAGGACTGAGACGTCTTGTGAATCCTTTCAGTGACGTCATATGTAGGTCACAGATAGCTTTAACAAAGCATCAAAAATGAGAAAGTAGAGATTTTGTGAAGAGAAAAGTGTGTGAAGCAGAGATGGAGTCACATGATTTGGTTAATGCCATCTGAACAGTGGCTCTTAATTAGATCAGTTTTAATCATAAGCACTTTGAATTCAGCCAGGTGCTGCTGGCTTATTTCTGTACTCCTAGCCACAGAGGAGACTGAGATCTGAAGGAGCAGAGTTAAAAAGCAAGCCTGGGCAGAAAGGTCTGCTAGATTCCATCTTGAACTTGCCAGCAAAAAGCCAGGTTGGAGGCATGGCTCTGGTGGTAGAAGGCCAAATGAGCAAGCAGAGCAGAGCACACACAAGATTCTGATATCAAAGCCCCAGTACGGGCAAAAATACATCAGTCAATAAAACCCCAAACAAAAGAACATGACACAAATGAAACTTTAAGCTCTAAAAATTAAAAAAAAATCCCATGCCGTATTCTGGTTTTTTAAAAAAATGACACATTGATTGAAGAACAAATAAAATATGAAATGCAAGTTATTCCCCTGCTCATAAGAGAGCTCCTTTGAGTACTTATACCCTTGCTTGGAAATACTGGTTCATACCAGAGAATTGGCGGGGGGGGGGGGAGGGAGAATATTCTGCCATATAACTAAATGCAAATCTTTTTGTAGTGACAGCCTCTTTTTGATTTGTATAACTGTTCAAACTCACTTCACAGAAAGGTATTATTCTATGTTTTAGAACAGAACTGGGGTTTGAACTCTGGGTTTCCCTTGGCTAGCCAGGCACTTTACCACTTGAGCCACATCCTCAACCCGTCTGGAGCTCCTGAGGGGAGAATCCAGCGGTGTGCGTTGCTTCTCTGTGAGCCTCTTTCCCGATTCTGCCAGCTGCTCTTTTCTGCTCCTCGTCTGGTAAGCATTCCTTGGCATCTTTCTCTCTGCATGAGGCTTCCCCCAAAGTCTTCAGGATGGGAGTAGAGGGGAGTCACAGGTGATTTCTAGTATCTTTTCTGCCTCTGTCCAGGCTTCACATCATACACTACCCCACTAGTTCTTAATTGCAAACCACATGAGAAAAGTTCAGAAAACATGTATCAACTTTGGGACAAACTTCTGATACGTTTTCCATGTTCACAGCTGCAAAGTGGAGGTACTGCTGGTATCAAGGGGCGCGGGGGGGCACTGGTGCCTCTGAGCACAAGCTGGCCTCCTGCAGCAGAGAACTATCCAGTCTGAAATGTCACTAGCACCAGTGCTTGGAGGATCTGTGTCTGGCTAGGTTGAGAAACGGAGCTACCCCTAGCATACTCGTTATCTACTCCTGGGAGGCAGTCTATTAAAACCAACGGCGTGGCCTCTACACTCACCTGGTTTGGGTTTGCGCTCCAAATCTCTGGTTTATCAGCCATGTGATCATCTCTGACCCCCTCCCCCTTCCCTCACCTGTAAAAGGAGCCCATGTTGTCAGATCACACCGCTGAGTGAGTTAAAATGCACATTCAGTCCTTGGCACGTGGCAAGTGGGTTGGTTAAGCACCACCCTTTCATGTAAACACCAAACAGAGCCACAGCTCACTCGAGCTCAGCTTTATAGGCAGTGTCTAACACTCCACAAAGTATGGTGATGTGTTGGGAATCAGATCCCAAGTTCTCCATTGCCAAGGAGGCTGCTGGGCAAAAGAACCTTTTCTCCTTCTTTATCCATGAGAGATGACGACTTTTGTGAGGCACCCCACGCCCGTCTGCTTGAAACTGAAAAGCTTTCCATTCAGCTTTTAATTTGGGCATTGTTTTTTAGCTTGCAGCAATGTTTGCATTCGTGAAGAAAGACAAAAGCTAGGTGGACAGAGGAGGTGAAATGCTCTTCTCTCCCATGAGAACTTTGGCCATGCCAATCTTCTGGCCTTGGGGAGATACACAGCATAAGCTGCTATCTAGAAGTAATCATTCATTTCTCCTCCTATAGCCATCTACCTTTGTTCTCAGTTCAGGCTTGAGCTACCTACTTTCTCCTAGATAAAGTGACGCGTTTCCTCCTGATTGCTCACAGATCATCTAGGGGTAAAAGAAAATAGTGTTTGGGGGCTGTCCTGTCAATCTGAGTCTTCTTCAATAGAGGGTGTCTTGTTCTTGCCATGGCTAAAAATTAATTTGTCAGTTCAAAGATATTGCAGTTCTTTAATGAGAAGATACCGGGGGAGATGATGGGGTCAGAGTGAATTCTCATCTACTCGTGTCACTAATTCCTTGTTTGACTTTCTTAACCTCTGCGAGCTGTTTGTACTTCTGTAAATGAGGAAAACTGCCGGCTAATGTAGCGAGATGCCTGAAGACAAAATAAGCTGCTGTCGATGCAACTAGACAAGAAACTGATATTACAAAATGTAATATCAAGACAAGTGATTATAACAGTTCATTGGTTATGATGTAACTTAAGGCTGAGTGGCTTTTTTCTTCTTTGTTCTCTTAGGACAGCTATTGATATTGTCTCATTGGCAAGATTTAGTCAGTGATCAATATAATCAGTCTTTTTTCATGGCTTTGATGCAAGTTCAACTGGAAAGGCAAAGTTCTTTTTGTTTCTCTCTCCCTCACCTGGCCCTTTTCACACCTTGAGTTCTTCTTAGTCAACTGAGCATCTGAGATACTGGGAACAATTTCTCCTGAGGTGCAATATATTCAATCTATCTGACAGAACTGGTCTGGAATTAAGTATCTTTTTCTTGTTCTTGCTCCTAGCCTTCTATGCCAGTTTTACAGCAAAAGTTTCCCCAATATACAGAAATGATCAGTAGCCAGGACTCTTTCAGCTCAAGTGTAGCATTACCAACTGTTCATGGCTCACATGTAAGTACCCCTTGTTGAAAATGACAGCCATCTTCTGCCCTGTCTCTATTTTTTTCTTCCTTCTCAAACAGTAACAAGGCACCTTCTGGACAATGATGCCAGAAAGTGACAGAGGAAAAGTAAGACAAGTCGATTTGGCCCGTTATGGACAAAGCAATTTTTCAGGCAACACCTGAATCCTCAAATTGACCGATCAAAGGGGAAATCATCTGGAAATATTTAATATTGGATGAAGGCCCATGTTCACATCCTGGAATATTTAACTTGGCTTTTCTGTTATTGTACAGGGGCCAGGCAAATAAATAGTTACATTGGTGCCATATGGCTGGTGATTTAACACCCAACCTTTCTGAGTATTCAAACTACATTTAAGCATAAGATCAATAAATTCAAAGCATGGAAAATAATTGATGAAAGGATTTCAGGAAATTTTCCAAACACACAGAGAGAACTGTTTCTTGGTCAGTACAGTTTGATTCTTTGTTGGCACTGGTACTGATCACCTGCATATGCTACAATATACACCACATTTTACTAGATGATACAGAAGAAATAGACATTCAACATTCTAAGGGAAAGCTTGTAGACTATTTTGATATGTAACAGAAATGGCTGAGAACAAGAGGTAGGTTGTTTGTCATAGAATTTCTTACCCTTCTTTCTCCAGTCTATGGCTTGGTGCTGTCCAACAGAATTTTAGGGGCTGATGGAGAGGTTCTCTTATCTCTGATCTTCAGCATGGGGACTGCTAAACACATATACTTACTGAGCACTTGAAATGTGGCTACTGCATCTGGAGAGGAAAATGCTTGATTTCATTTAATTCTAAATAATGTACAAGGAGGCACCTATGGCTTGGGGCTATTGTGTGAACTGTGTCACTCAGTGAGTGACAGTCATAAGAAGCAGAGTCAACAGCAAACAAGTTATGATGACATTATGTGCTGCACTCAGCATTGTCTGCAGATTAAATCATTTAACATTCCACCCCGTTAACAACCCCATGAAGCACTTACTAACATTACATCCATGTTGGAGATAAGAAACTCACACATAGAAGGCCAGAATGTGAGGCTGGTGACCCCAGCATCTTCTGTCTCTCTCTGAACACAGTACCAAATCTCCATACAATCCTGGCTAATCTAGTAACAGCAACGGGTAAGCCCATGTCCTACCTCATGGCCATTTTCACTGCCTGATTATGCACCACATGAAGTACCAATGAAGATTTAAACACATCAACCTTAAGGACATCAGAGCAGAACAAATACAGCGTTGCTGTACTGTGTAGCTTGAAATGATCACATAAAGATCCGTCAGCTCACTTTGGAAAGCACAGTGGCCCACTGACTGCTGAGGGAGACGGGGAGACATATTGATGTAGTTTCTTATTGGGTGTTGTCATGGAAACCCAGCTTTACACAACAGGGCTGTGGTAGCCCCACCAGTCACAGGGTCCAGCAACCAGCTTCATCAGGCTGTGAGAAGACCTCTCTGTGCTAGCAGATAGCTAGAGATGACTTCCTGGGGATGTGGTAGACACTGCCTCTGCCATAACCGCAATGCTTTCCCAACACGTGTCCTTCCAGTATCCTGTAACACGCGTTTCCGTGAGCGAGCTCGCCACTGCATTGGCCCTATGTGCCTGATGAGGCAGGTTTGGTGGGAGGGGAAGAGGTCCCTGCGACCCTGGTAAGCCTCACAAATGCTGGGAATGACCCCTGAATGCAGGTGACTGTCCGATGAGTACCAGGTAAGGCAAACAAATGGCGCAAGTAATGCCAATATAAACACTGGATACACTTTAGGACCTTTCTCCTTGCCAAATTTTCAGACCCAAATAAAAGTTTTTCACATCAATCCTTGGTATTTCCTTAAATGTCAGAGTCACACACGGAAAGTGCTAATGTAATATAAACGTCGCCCACCACAGTGTTCCCACTGAATGAGTTTATGCCTAAAGTTGGGAAATATGTGCTGTGTTATGAAATTAAATGGAAACTAAGTGTGCTTAAATGTGATTTCCCACATAGCTTATTTGATAGCGTGGTGAGGCACTATGGCTCACAAAAGAATCAATACTAAATAGATTGAAGACAAGACAGAAGATGTATTGATATTTCAATCTGAAAATCTTGCAGGTTTTTCCCAGACAAAAAAAAATCAGGTACAGATGAACCGCTTGATTCTCCCAAACTTTATTGTGTAGGGTACAGCAAGAAAAGGCATACAAGAGACCAGAAAGAAGAAGGTCATATTGGAATCTCCAGATTTTCTCCTATAATAGAAACAGAACATTCCAGTTAATTCCAGGTAACACACTACCAACACTAACTGCTAACATTCCCATATAGGCATGCCCAATGTAGTTTCAAGTGATCTGCCATTGCTTACCTCTTACCCTATATGATGTATGTGGCAGGTGAGGAGACTGAGAGATGATCTTCTGAGAAGAGCTGTTTGGCCTACATAACAGTCTCCTGTGCTAATCTCTTGTCTTACATTCTTTTCCTGTGAGACTGAGTTAGGAAATCTTAATGAAGCTATAGTCTATTCTTTTGCCCAAATATACTGAGAATCCAGTGTTGGAGCACAATGAGTGATGATAAATCTCCATATTTGTCTCCTAAGTTACAGCTCTTAAACAACAGTCAGTCTCCATACTCTTGTAGTGTGATTTATCTGATTATTCTGGAATGGTGCAGGTACATGTGGCATCTTATTGGGATCCTCCTGGACAGAGCTCATACCAGCTAGGCCATTAAATTTCACTGATAGGCCTGGCACCAAAGCTTTCATAAGATAATGAGAAGGCTATAAACAGATACTTGCCTTGGATAATGGACTATTTGCCAATTGCACTTTGGACCTAAAGAGAAACAACAGCTCCAGTCTCAGTCTGGATTTTAGTAAACTACAGAGAAATAAAATGCAAATGAAATTTGCAAATGTGACCAAAAAAAGGAAGACAAGAGAAATGAGGTTCCTAGACTCAAACTAGAACATTTCTAACTATATGAGCCCCGGGAGGCTGGCTTACTCAGATCTTCAAGAACACTGTTGATCATGACTCTGGTGGCCAGCTGTTTTTATCAGAAGTTGCTATGGACATAGTACAGACAGAATGAACCAGGTGCTGAAGCTGTGTGAACATTATTTTTGCACATTTGCACTGTAAGGACATCCCTTTCTTTTGCCTACACTTGGGAATTGAACTCAGGGCCTTATGCTTGCTGGGCAGGTACTCTACTACTTGAGCCATGTTTCTAGTCTCATTTTGCATGTTATTTTTGAGGAAGGATCTTGCTGTATTTTCTCAACCAGCTTGTACTATAATCCTCCTAGTGTGCTGCTTCCGTAGCTGAGATACCAGGTTCATGCCACCATGCCTACTTATTGGCTGAGATGAAATCTCAAAAACTGCCTTTTCTGCCCTGGCTGCTGTCAAACTATGATTCCCTCATCTCTTCCCTTCCTTATAGCTAGGATTTCAAGCTTGAGTGCTAAGTGGAAGTACTATTTTTTTTTAATGCTAGAAAATTGTCTTGAGTGTTCATGGTTTGTGTTTCCATGTCAGACTTAACTGACTCAGACACAGGAGTCTGCAGGTGAAGATGTGGCCAGCTGACCGCCCTGTGTGTCTGTCGGTGGACTTCAGCCAATTGGCAAGACTTCAGTATGTCCACATCTGACTGATGGTGTTTTTTGAAACAGGAAGGAATCTTACATTGTTCAGACCACCAAAACTACTCAAGGGAAATGAAGCTACATCAAGTGGTCTGATCATTTGGGGTGAAAAAGGCACATATCATTTTATAGCTGCTCTGCAGCCAGATAATGATTTTTTCCTTGAAATCCTAGAGGGCCTATCTCATTTTTTGGAAATGGAGAGCCTTTAAAATCAACTGATGAGAACAGGAAATGCTAAGTAAATCAATGATGTAGGATGGAAACCTGTGGTCTTACTCCATTCCATTTTATTCCATTCCATTTTAGAATGGCTTATTGTGTATTCTACCCACAGGACAACATGTCTACTCTACCTATCATTGGTAGGTATTTCTCTGTGGATGTAAGCCTCTGTTTCTTTCTGTATCAAATGAGGACAAGAAGACTTATCTACAGCAACATAGAGACAACAAGGTTGAACTATTATCAGCATCATAATTAATATTATTCTGTACAACACTACTCTAGTTCCATCTTTGATATATATATTTTGGTAAATACCAAATTTCTTATTACCCATGAAGACCCCTGAGAGGTTTTGTTTCCTGATTTTGCTGTGTGCTGGTCTCAAAAGGAAATCAAATGTGTTTTTTACAAGCAGAGAGATAAAAGGATTCTGTTCCACTCTGTCATTATTCTACCACTCAAGACATATCCCCAGCACTATTATTTGTACTGAAAATGCTCTTCAGCTTGTCCACTGGCTGGAAGTTGCCTGTCGGAGTCAATCACATGGAGAGGATCATATATCAGGTGTTTGGGTCTATATGTCTCATAGCAGCCTTACTGAGTGACTGATAGCTTTCTCCCTGTCATTTTCACCAAGCCCAGAAACTATTAGTGACTCATCCAAAGACCACCATGACCCATTCCAAAAAACAGAGTTTTTTGGTGCCCAGAGAAAAGTTGCCTGGATTCACTGACAATCCAGATGTCATCTCTCCCAACTCTGAGGGTTTATCACAGTCAGAATATGTTGCTATACTAACAAGAAAAAGGTAAAAGAAGTAAAGAGGGAACCAAAATTTAAAAAAGAAACAATACAGGAGATGGAAAACTAAAATAAGACGTGGAAATGAGCAGGGAATGACAGTGCTACCTACATATTGTGTACCTTCTCATTTAAGCATATATGTGTGTGTTTATATATATATATATATATATATATATATATATATATATAGAGAGAGAGAGAGAGAGAGAGAGAGAGAGAGAGAGAGAAGCTATTTTCATCTCATGAAAAAGGAAACGGGATGGTACACATTATGACTTATCCAAGATCACACACATCCATGAAGTGAGTGGAACTTTTGGTAACCCAAGCACCTGAGCCATTGGTTAGAATCCTAATCCAGTTTTCCTGATTCTTGACCAGAGTGTAGGAAGTACATCCAATACTTAGCACTTACTGTAAATGGGGATGCTGACTCTCCCCTTGTTCTTCTTAATGTTGGGGCTAGCTCAGCATAAACATGATTAGAAGATAGCTCTATAGTTGTCCCAGGGAAAAACGAAGGTCTTCACTAGCTACTCTGAAAGAGGGCAGATAGAAGAGAGGGAATTCAAAATCAACATTCAACTTGAAAAGAAAAATAAATAATGAGAATATTCTTGTAGATCATAAAGAGAAATAATGATTACCTTTGATTCCTAGAGAAAGCTAATTTAAAATGTATCCAAGCTCCAATGTACAGGCAAAAAGACAATTTTTTTTTAATCTGTGAAGTTGAGATAAGTCTTCAGTAGGCAGAAACAAGTTGTCATCATTTAAAAATTGGGGAAGAAGCTCATTCACAGTAATTGAGGGGGAAAGAGTTCAGAGATTAACTGAACTTGGTTTAGGACACACACACACACACACACACACACACACACATTTATTTTTAAATCCAAATGGTATTTGGTGCCTACAAGATCAAAATCTGTCCTAAATGGCTGGCTGTAAAAAGAAAAACCCAGAGTAATCAGACAACCGACACAGAGACTTATGTGTTCATCAAATTAAAATCTGAAATCACTTAAAGCAAATTATCCATCTTTGAAGGAAACTCTCAAGTTCATGTGACCTCTGAAAGAGAAGGAATATGTAGATTTTACAAAAGGGGGCAAGTACAACTTGATTGGTTTTATACGTGAGTTTGGTGTGTACGAGATGCTAATTACATGAATGCAGTTGTAGCATAAGTGTCCATTTTAGACATCAGACATGCAAACGATGATATGTTTTAGAACGCTGTGACATTGGGGTGAGGTCATTACCTTTCTAGTTCAAGCTCTTTGACCTTGGACATTCGGTCTAGAAGAACCCACTGCCACCTGCCTGAGGTTGTAGATGAAATATTTTCTTATTACCAATAAATAGTTACTCACTTTACAAATACTGAGAGCACAGGATCTGCCAGACCCTTTCATGAAACACAGACAAAAGAGGTGTGTTTCCTTCCCTCTCAGTCTACCTGCCTCCTAGGGGTTATTCGATGATAGTATCTGCCTCATAGAACCACTAGAGTCCTGGGAATGGACAGAGACCCCAGAACTGCTGCCACATCCATTTGTGTCTCAGGTTCTCTGTGTCTTTCTTAAGTGCATTTCCTTGCATAGCTGCCTGGAATCCTGCCTTCTTCAGGACCAGCCCACAATATCATGACTGATGCTTTCTCCACAAGTATCTGTCCCCAAACATGTGCCACCTATCAATGGTTCCCCAACATCCTGAATTATAATTGCTTTCCTTTGAATCACCCATGAGATATGATCTCCCTGAGGGTCTTTTCAACTTCTGTTTTCCCTGCTGGCTCAGAGAAGAGGTGCTCAGGAAATACGTGTTTGATTGACCCAATTTAACAGTACTCTGACGGTTCATAAATCTTGACCAGGTAGGCTAAGATGGTGCTTAAATGTAAATGTCAACATTGTCTCTGTCTATGCTAAGGATTAGCAGGAAAAGAAACAGTATGTGTTCAACCCTTTCCTCCAGTGGAGATATGGGTAGTAAACACTAACTGGGTTTTGAGCATGTGCTGAGATATTAACCCTGATAGAAGAAATGTTGGTGTTTCACAGAGTTCCTGGGCAGAGAAAAATATGCCAAGAAGATTTATAACTCCATTTATTTCCAGGATGATTTGATATCAAAGGTCAGATAGCTCTTAGTCTTTGCAATGATGTCTGTACTGGCCGTGTTTCATAGTGGATTTTTAACTGAGGTGGGGTTCAGCTAGAACAGAGATACTACACTGCATGCTAAAGATAGACCCTCAACATGATATAATAAATTGCTTTGTGCCAAGTTCTAAAGCATTACAAACACTAAATAATCCCATCATATTAGTGACAAGAAACAAGAGATAATTGATTTTTATAATACTTTTTCTTAAATTAGTGAGATGCCAATAATATCAATCTGTACCCTTGTTCAGAAGAACAAAACTCTATAAAAACATGTCTCAGATGACTATATATCTATATTCTCAAGGCTAATTAAAGTTTTTAATGATGCTATCTCCCTATCATGGTGAGATCTTACCCCCTAAACAAACAACCTACTTTCTGATCTCATAATAATGTTGGCTGAAAATACGTTTTTTAAAGTACATTTCAAAATAAATGATGTTAGAATAATACTTCATAGAGTTATAAGATCTACAAACATAAAAGATGTAGGCAGTATAAATGTTGATCATGTCAGGCTTATATTCTTTATCACAGATAAGAACTTTCAAACATTATGCAGAACTCATTTTCCAAATACGTTTGAATTGTGATCTGTCTGAAGTTGAATAACCTTCCTTCGATTTTCAAGCGAAGAGTTAACAGCATAAAGTACCAAGTTCACGCTCAAAGCCGTGCTACTGTTTTTCCTATTTTATCTCCAGGGAAAGGTAACACACAAACATGGCTTCAGACACAGAACAGTAAACCAGTCCAGTTGTTTTCCCAACTGGAGCTGTGTCATGGTTAATTTGAAACAAAAAATGGTCACACATTCTTTGAATTAACATAATTTTAATCACTTTCCATTCTTAATTGTTTTTAAAGCTCTATAAAATGTTTATCACTAATTTGTACCACTATGTTTGAATTGATCAGGAAAGCAGCCTAAACAAAAACATTATTTGTAGCCCGGCACTGGTGGCTCACGCCTGTAATCCTAGCTACTCAGGAGGCTGAGATCTGAGGATCGCGGTTCAAAGCCAGCCCGGGCAGGAGAGACCGTGAGACTCCTATCTCCAATAAACCACCAGAAAACTGGAAGTGGTGCTGTAGCTCAAGTGGTAGAGTGCTCACCTTGAGCTGAAGAGCTGAGGGACAGCACCCAGGCCCAGAGTTCAAGCCCCACGACCGACAAAAAAAACACACAAAAAAAACATCATTTGTATGTAGAATACTATCATGACAATGAAGATGGAAGTAGAATAATGACTGGCTTAAAATAATATGATATCCGTACAGCAAAGGGAAATAAACAGTGCACATTATTAAGCAATATTTTCCCTCTTGAAGAACATGACTGCTCAGCTTACTCTCTGTGCATCTCTGTAATCAAAATCCTTGAAGTGAGACAATCATAGTAAAAAAGTTGTTTATTTCTAAATACCATATTCCTAAAAGTATTTTCAACTGAAAGGTTGACTTAAAATATTTTACTTTTTTCTTCTTACTCTTTTTAAACCAAAAGGTATCAATTGAGACTGGAACTAAAGGGAATTTTTAATAGATTGAGATTAAATCTATCCAATTTTTTTCACCCAGGGAAAATTCCTTCTCATTTATTCTTAGGCAGTCTTCTGTAGAAGGACTATTAAAATGATGAGCTGCAGTGTTTTGACAAGCACTTCTACTGAAAAAAAATAAGAACCTTGAAATCTCACTGGAATACAGTTACATATTCACCATAGAAAAGAATGCCCTATTTAAAAACTAGGACAGATCATGTTGATCTGGAAAAAGGAAATAACTATGTGAACAATACATCTGAAATTAAAGACTGAGTGGTTGGCACCCATCTAAAATCAACAGGAAATGTAATTACTCTATGAAAGTACTCTTGTCCTGTCTTACTATGTAAAATGAATTTTGCTCTGGGGAATAAAAGACTGAGACGTTATTTGTATTCAGAATAGCATTCCCGAAACAAAGACAGGGTATGAGGGGGAAACATGGTAGTGATTGGATAAAATTCCTTAGATATCATCATAAAGAAGATAAAGACCAATCTATATTATTAAGCCATGATTCCTCTCCCATAATGTGACCTCTCCTATTATGCTCTCTAGAGATACATGTATTTTATAAACACAAAAAGGAGATTAAAGAAGAAACCAAAAGGAATCTTTAGAATTCAAAGCCACCACCTATTTTACCATTCACTCCATTTTCCCCCAGTTGGAAGGTTCTGACACCAGCTGGGCTTATCTTGCTCTGTGTTACAATACTGCTTAGGCTAAAATGGGGGAGATTCCAAGAACAATAATACAACTACTTTGTTCTCTCAG
This sequence comes from Dipodomys ordii, assembly GCF_000151885.1. Classification (NCBI taxonomy): domain Eukaryota; kingdom Metazoa; phylum Chordata; class Mammalia; order Rodentia; family Heteromyidae; genus Dipodomys; species Dipodomys ordii. The sequence continues at coordinate 4,861,607 of NW_012267228.1, forward strand.
AGAATGTATTTGCTAATGCGATCCCAAAGTACTATGTAAGCATAAATGGCACATCTACTCATACTTGATTTGCCAGTTTATCCAGAACTTAATCCATCATTTTCTTGAAGATATCAGTTTGAATACCCTGGGTATTTATTGGTAATTGCTCTATTTGTCTAATGTTAAAACTCATCTTTACATCTTTCGAGTCTTTCTTTGACCCCCCTCCTTCATTCCTGAGAGATGACTGAAGTTGTGTTTAGTTCCTTAAAAGCAGAAATGTGATCCACAGATCATTTTTGAATACTGTGAAGCTCAGCCTGGAAATATTTTTATATTTTCGTTGCTACAAAAAACAAATGAACTTAAAAACAAAAATAGAAGGAATCGAGACAATCTTAGGCTAAACACGATAGAGCTAACCATTTGTATGTTTCGAATGGTTACATTTCTGTACGTGGGTACATTTGTTTTAATGCAGCTAGTAAAAATAAACCACTGCACACATTTTACTAAGTTTGTAAAACATCTTCCATCTTTCCCTGTAAGCATTCCCAAATGCCAGAAAACATGCACTTAAACATAATTTCTCACCACTAGTAGCTTTAAACTACCACCCATTCTCACAATTATTGGTTAGTTCTGAGAAAACCATTGCGTTTACATCCATAAACCTGCTTTTCAGAAAATAAACTGAGTATGTAACTGGTATTCAGCTGCTGTCACTGAGTTATCAAACACATCATCTTTCCAAACACATTTCTTCATCCAGACAAACTTTTAGGTCATCATGCACAGTTCTCATGGAAACATATCCAATTCTTAGTGTAGACAAGACCACATAAATAAATAGAAATGAGATTTTTTTTCTTACCTTTGGAAAGCAGTCAAAAGCTATACTGTTGGTGGGAGAGTATACCAAGTAACAGACTTTTGTACACTCTTTCTTACTGGTGGTATACAGTCTATAGGAAAAGTAAATATATAGGAATGTATAAAATAGCTGTGCACACAATATTCTTTAAAAAATTATTATTACTAGCTTACTTTTTTGGAGAAGAGGCTGCGATAGAGACCTTAGATGTTAGGCCCACACTTTGGGGCAGAAGGAGAGAGCAATAAGCTGAGGTAGACCAGTTGATCACAATTCAGGTACCTCTGAACATGGGAGTGTTGATGTGTATTTTTTGTGGCTAAGGCAGCTGGGCTTTTCTTACTTGAATTGGAGCAGCTGAGCAATCAGTTCCCAATAACTGGTCTATCTGGGTAGGACATGATTTCCTTCTTGTTGCCATCTCTTTTGGCTCAGTCTCATTCATGATGCTGACCCACCTGCCTGGTTGATCCACAATGACACAAGGAGTGTAATGTCGAGAATGCTGAGGATCCATACAAATGAAGAAGCAAAGCAAAGCAAAACAAAACAAAGCAAGCACTATAGAACAAAGTCACACAGCGCAGGAGGATGTGCCAGAGTTTTCTAGGCAATATCCGCTGTGCATGGTTTGGTGCTCACATCCATTTGCCAGTAGTCTGGTGCTTCTTTTGTTTGTGTGCTTTGATCAAACGCCCCCTTGTATTGACATGTTTCAGAATTTTCTAATTGCTTTGAAAAGAGTGCATGATTTTAGATATTTTCCTCATAATTGATGCTAAAATGATAGTAAAAAGCAATAGCAGAATACATACTTAGATTTAAAATATTAGCATACTTATATTTAAAATTGTATATCTGAGAAGTACACACATATACATCTATATAGAGATGGATCTAAGGGTGGGATTTGAACTCATAGACTTGTGCTATGCTTTGAAGACATGTGTTTTACCGTGTTAGTCATCCTCTGGTACTTGTCATATACTTGCCATATAATATGCTTACCAGCTTTATGTAAAAACAATGATAAACAATACGTTTATCAGCTTTCATATAGAATCTGTCTAACCTCCATCCCAAGATCATTTGTCATTCATACATCCCCATATCAAAAAAAAAAAAGAGCTACATACCACCCAGTTATCTCCAGCTAGGATTGACTACACATCTCTGTACCCCTATCAGGCATTTGCATTGAGGTACTTATATGAACTAGCTGGGGGACACTGGCTCAGATGGATGCTATCTCAGAACAAAGGTAGTTAAGACCTCTCATCTTCACATACGCCATCCTCAAGCAAGGAAAGCAAGAGAGGAGAGGGCAAATCACAGAACATCTCTGTTGTGGGCAGTCTGTGTGGGGATGACAGCAGAAGTTGTTCACCCATTCCATTCTACGTCACCAGTAAGCTATGGTCCATGCAAACCACATGCTCCTCTTTATCCCACAGCTCTAAGATTACCATCTTCCAAATCATCAGTAGCAAGTATAGGGAAAGATATCAAATTCAAGGGACAGGTGAAGACACCAGCAGGTCTTTTAAGAAAGGGAATGGAGGAGGGAGCCCTTTGGTTAGATCTAAATGTATGCAAATGAATCAGTCTCGTCTGAATCCCTAGCGGCAGAACTCTGCTGCTGATAGAAGTGGTTGAGCTACATCCCTCCTTAGCTCTCTGAGCTTGCTGGTTTTCAATCTGGATGTAGAGGCCAGCCAAAACCGTCCTACGGTTGGATATGTAATAGATCAGCAGTTGCACAGGTTAACATTCACATTTTGACAAGATGGTATGTCTCATATAAACAAGTATTTTTTTTTCTGTCAAACAACAGCATTTTAACTGAAGAAGCGAGCTAAAAGGAAAATTTGACTCCTAGAGGAAAAGTTAAGGCAGTGCTGGGGCAGTTTCTGTGTCTACCCATCTTAAGCCAACAAGCAAGTTCACCTTTAGGAAGACATGGACTTGCAGTGTGGAGGGGGGTGAGTGGAAGCATGCAGGCACTGGATGGCGAACTGCAGGGATGGAGCAGAGCTGTTAAGGATGAAAACACTGATGACTGAAATACATCCAGACTGAGTGTATAGAGCAACAATGGATACAGATATTTTGGTTCCTTTATTTACTCTAGCTCGTGCTATTGTAAGTTTGACTTTCTTCTTGGTGCTATCCCCTCAGAAACTTTCCCCATCAAAGAGATACATTCTTTATTTAATTCCTTATTAAATTCTGTGTTTCTGGTTGGTTTTCACTGGAGAGCTTTAATTCAGAAAATAGTTCATTGTCTCCATTACCAAAGTGCAGATGTTGGAGATGATTTGGTATTTGACAGAGTATCATGCCAATCTTTCCTAGCACAAAAATACTCTATTCTTGTCACTCATTGAACTTTTCACTACTATTTGTGCCTTGGTGGGGCCTGGGTTTCCAAATGCAACAGTTATCTATGACATCACACTTTCTGCACTGGTGCACCAGAATGTACTTCTAGAGTTGTGCTGTCCAATACAGTAAGCCTACAAGCCATGAGCAGACTGTAAACTTAAATGCCTTAATGTGACTTACACCCTCTATTTCAAATGATCAAGAGCTACTGAGCTCTACTGATGCCACTCACTGGGCAGCACAGATTTAGAATACCACTGTTACTGCAGAAAGAGCTGTTGTTGGTCATCTGTGGGGAAGGTGAGGTCTTTGGATTGGTTTTTGGGGAACTTTCAGAGGTAGATCATCAGAAACACCAATGTTTGGAGGTACATGAATCTCCTCCTGTGGCCTAGCCAATACGTAGTCAACGTTTTCATCAACTTTTATGGAAGTGTCTATATAATACCGGAAGACCCGAAAGAAAGTTATAACATCTTTCAGCTTCCTTGTGAGGCAAAGGCTCTCTTGGATATCTTTGTTTTCTGGAATGTCCATCTTAGGTGTATGTAGACACAAGAATAATCACCACCCAACATAACTTATTCAAGCAAAGACACCAATGAGAGTTCCCAATGGAATCATTGTTGTAAATAGAACAGACAGCAGCCTTAAAATTTTTTTTTTTAGTTTTTAAGGTGAGACCTCTACCTGAGCAGCCTTCTTTAAGTTCAGGTTACTCCTTGTCTACAGATAACGCAACAAAGCAATAATGCATCATCCAGCACATTCATCTGAAGAACCCCCCATCCCCGCAAGCATCATCAGCATTACATGTCTGTATACCAGCTGTGTTACCAAGAGAGGGAGCTCAAGTCATTTGTATATCGGGAGTTTGATAAACTCATGTTGGAGAAGAGCCAAGAGGAACAAATAAGATGTAGGAGGTAGGAGTTAGACCTGAGAAATTCAACTTCCTCTCCTGAGTAGATGTGTGACAGCCCGTGTCATGGAAAGGAATAAGAATGCCCATTCTATAGACCTTTCATGAGGAAAACTGAGATCTTCCATACAAGGCCTTCTAAAATACCTATTTTAAAGGTATCAATTCTAGTGTTAAAACTACTGTTGGTATTAGCATTCTAGACATTACTGTCATTCCCCCCAAAAAACCTTCAACCCAAGGATTAATCAGTGAAAAGTCAGCAACAGTAAAAAAAAAAATACAGTATGAAAGCCAGAGAATTATTATGCAGTGTTACACTGAATGAATTGTCCCGATTCAAAATTCTGATGTATGATATTTAACACATACATGTTGACCTGCAAGTATATTTTGTAGCTATTGATTTGGGATGGTATTGTATCAAATCTGTGTGTTTGTGTACAGATAAAAATACAGTACTGCTACTGGAATAGCTATAGGAATAAGGTTTCATGAAATGCAAATTTGACATGAGTGCCTATAATTATAAGCTACAGAGACATTGACAGACAGGAATATTTATCACGTAAGTAAAGTTATAAATTTGTGTCCATATATGATCATAGCAAGATTGCTTTAGGTGACTCGATTTCATTTACTGTATGGTGTTTAGTTTGTTTCTAACTGGACTGTCATATCTATTTAATCTCATTGAAATGCATTTCTTATTTTTATTATCTTTAAGTAGCTGTGCAAAGGAGAAGCCAGCCAACAAAGCAGTTTATGCATACAATGCATCTAAGCAAAGCTTTTTGGCATGCTTAGGAATGCAAGCACTTGGCACTTAATTTAGATATGATTGACGACATTCGATAACCCACTTATGACACAGATAATAGTATTTCTGTATACGTAATGATACTGAATTATAGAAAACCTCAGTGACTCTGAGAGCTGCTGATAAAAGTGATTGGGTCTGAATTCAGTGATGTCTCCCCCTACAGCACCATGAATGTTTATGGGGCTTGCCTTTTCTCTCTGGTGGACCTGTTGTGGGAGGGGTATTGCAAAGCCACCAGCCATTTCATTCATCCTTTCTTTCAGCCTGGTCCCTTAATTTCTTCTTCTGAGAAGTCAAAGTGAAACCCTCCATGGATCTAATCATTCCACTTTACTTACTGGGAAAATACGTCATGATATAGAAGACCACGGCTCAGTGTTTGTTAGGTCACACCCACTGGCTTCTCGGACTTCTAGCTTAGTCGTAAGACTTTGGCTACAATAAGATCAGTTCCTAATTGAGACTGACCTTCAGGTATGCTGGAAGTGGCTTAATGGACAACCCCGAATCCCTTCTATCTTAGAAACAGAAATTATCCTGAGGAGCACTAGGAGTTCTCATTCTTCATGGCACTGACCAAGCTATTTCTGGAAAGCAAATCTTAGAACTAGTCTTTTCATGTGAAAATCATTTGTGGGACTGACTGTTAGTCAACTAGCAATAAAGAATTCTGTGCATTCAACCCCTGAGCTGGTATTACGTTACTAACAAAAAGATGATGTCCCCGACCCCCTCTTACTTTGGGCCATTTTCAGGCCTGAATAAAGACTAGTAGGTGTTTTGGTTCTAGTATCTAACACTTCAGATCCCTGTCTTCCATGCATCAAATCTCTTCTTCTTCATTGATGTGGCAGGTATTTTCCCTATGCAGTGATGGAATTATCCTGGTAGTGTCTGGGGCTGTGTACATGGATGGAAGTTTAACAACTTCATTCAGATATTTTATGTACTTTTTTGTTTCTAAAAGACTCTCTTAATCAAAATTGTGTCCATGTGCATGTACCAGTGAAAAGAAGTCATGCTTCCAAAGTTCTTAAAATATTCTAATTTCATTTTTGGTGGTATAGTTCATTAGGTATGGATGTTGTCCTAACAGGAAGTTATTTCTCTAGCAGGAAGGATGTGAGAAAGGAGCTTATGTCTTCTGGAAGATCCCATCAATAAGAGCAGGGAAAGGCTTCACATTTCTGAAGCAGAGCATCTAAAAGCTTTTAACCAATAGTAGCAGGAATGAGTTAATCTTAGAAGGATAAAGCTTAACAATCACCAGGGCAACCCAGTCAGTCTATAAGCCAAAACTTAGAGGCAACGCTCACTGAACTTTCTAGAAGTTTTCTAGACATTTCTGCCGCAGGATGGAAAAGTGAAAGGAAAGGAGCTGTACTTACTGTTTGGGTCTACGTTTTCACAGAGCTCTGTCTTTGCCTCGCCGTTGGGTCTGTCACTGGGTTTGTGTGACAGCCGAGATGACATGGTAGCCGCTGTGACTACCGCCTTGAAACTTCGCTTCCGCTTCTGGACATTGAGTTCAGGATGGAAAATGATGATGTACACTTTCGGCATGTACAGCATTCCCAGCGCCACTGACGCACTTAGGTTCATGGAGATTGTAAGCGTGGTAGTTTGTATGTAGAGCTAGGAGACACAACACACAAGGCACTATTACAAATAAAATGACTGCAGAGGGAGTCCCAACACTTAAAGCGATGTCATGAATGATTACGGCTATGAGAGAAAAAAAAAAGCAACCTCGGAAGATCCTCTGATAAAATGGGGGACATAGGGCGGCACAATTATTTGAGAGCGTTTGCATCTGCTAACTGAGGGAAGCCACTGGCCACACCCCTGTGCATGCTTGTCTTGGAGAGGTCTCCTGGATGGAAGCTCGGGGCTGACCGTGAGTCACACTGCAAGTCCTTGTCATGAAAACGAGAGCTGACTGTGGAGACATGAGGATCAGACAATCTGTCATCGGAGTATCGTGTGATTATTTAGTTTTTAATGTCACCTACAAACAAGGCTCTGTAGAGATTCTAGAACCTTATTGGAAACAAGATTTATGTTCATATTGTTTGTGTCTTCTTGTATGTATCTTCACTGTACTAGAGTGTGAGTGTCTTTTCTCTGAAAAGTTTGGGCTTGTTGCCAAAGTCTGCTCAACCCAATGCCAAAGGCAAGGGGTCATCATCTAATGTGATCCTGGCTTTTTACTATCTAGACACTGGTAAGTTGCTAGTAGAATAAGAAGACCTCAGTCTGGCATCGTTGTATTTGTACATTGGATGAGGGCTCCATAGCTACTTTTGTTTCCTTTTACTTCTTCAAGAAAGCAATAGATGAACTGCTCATTTGCTGCCTAATGAGTTTAGTCATGGTTGTGCATTTGACAAGATGGTAGCAAAAGGGTGTGGCAAACTGTGCATTCAATAAAAGGAAAGTCCCAGACATTCACCTTGGTCCAGTTGTGTTCATGATATACCTTACTATAACCTCGAACACTTCAAGTAATGAGATGTCATTGTGGTTTTTGCATGGTTTCAAAAAGCTAGATTCAATGAAATGCCTGGATATCCCTGCCTTTTATGCTCTTTCACAGTGGATTTGACTCAAGTATTTGACAGCTATGAACTGGGGATAAAATCTCCATTCCTAATTGAATCCACACAGTCTGGGCTAGACAACTACTTCACACAAATTTGTCCATTATTTCCCAATTCCTTGATGTCTGCTTTCCCAACTAAACATTGTTTGGATGTTTGTCTCCCACTAAGGCCCTACATTCTGCCTTCGTGGAACCTATCCCTGAAGATTCTAGCTTGTCTGTAGAGCAGGCAAATGGTAGAGCTATGACTAAATGAATCACTTGCTTGACGCCTTTTACCTACCTCTGCTTCAGTGGTCAGTCTCTCTTTATACATACAAGACTTTACATCAGATCGATTGACTACCTGGAAATCATGGTCTCTGTGAAACCAAGAGAGATCTAACCATGTCATCTGGAAGGAAACATTCATTTGAATTTGTATGTCTGTGAGTGGTTAAAAGTAGCTGTCAGCAGCTGACTCTATAATAGAGAATGAATGTAAAGTACAAAGACAGAGCAAGATTGAATTAATGATCCGTTGGGATTTTAATTAGATTTGTTTTTTGAAGCTCACTTCTTCCTAGTAGAATATCTTTAGATGTTTGTGTCATTCGACTTGGCAGGCCTATACTCTTGCCAGATATAGCCTCATGGCCATAGCTGTCATCCTAATCACCAGGATTGCACAAGGCCAAGTTCAGCCAGTCCATGAAAGTAAGGGATGTAAACAAACACAAAGGAACATAGGCTTTGTTTCCATTTCTCTGCTCACAGGCAAACATTGTCATTGAGGATGCCATTCACAGGGTTTGTCTATAACTTGCACATAAATTTGATGTATACATGAACTTACATGTATTTGTATGTGTATGTTCATATATCCTTTTTCTGATCAGAGACCACATTACAACTGAAATCTTTCAACACTGTGATGTTTGTAGAGTGCTTAATAGTTATTTTCTGACAAAAGACTAAGAAGATTGGTATTTTGTCCACTTGAGTAGTTGCTAACAATTTAGATGTAGACAATAATCAAGATCACTGTTAATCACTATTTCCATTCTCTATCCCTACTTCTGGGATCCTCTTTGCCTAGCAACTATTCAATAATAGGTACTGAGAAGGAAGAGCCTTGAGCTAGTCTCTCCAAGCTCAGTCACCATTTATCAGTTTTGTGACACAGAGCAGACTACTTCTCCATAGCTTTCTTGTCTATAATATGGGTGAGTTTTAGCCCTTTCCTTGTACTTTTACCTTGATGATCAACTATGTTAGTATTTGTACAGTGCTTTGGATTGGGTCTAGGATGTAATTAGTGCTGTTCAGGTATTTCTTAGGAAGTACGGTGGAAGGATAGAGATGTAGCTCAGAGATAGAGGGTTTGCCTAGGATGCACATGACTCCAGGTTCCAACCTTAGAACTACAAAAAGAAAAACTGAGGGTACATAGACACTAAATAAGTACAAAGATAAGAAGATTCGGGTTAGCGATTCCACAAATATAGCTCCACAGGTTCTTACCCAGCTAAGTCCTAGGAGGGGCTAGGTTGCCGACTCCTGGGCCTTGCATGTGTATGTGTGTGGGGGTGGGGGCAGGGGAGATCTCATCTTTACATCTTGAGCTTTCCTCCACCTATTATTGATAGGATAGTTTAAGGAAAATCCCAGCATACTGATATTCAGTGTCAGTGTGGATTTTATTTTCCTTGTTGGTCATTGGATGATGATGAATTATCCTGATTAATCTTGGGTATTTCATACCATTTTATCTTCCTTATTATTAGTTGAGAAATATTAACAAGTTGAGGATCATTATTGGTCCCTTTTATGGAAGTGTAGGGGTGAATATAGTTTTACTGTGATTAAGCACCTCTGTCCAGGGCTGGTGGGTACTGGATTGAACTCAATTGCAATGGAGAAAATAACATTCCCCCCGCCCCCCCACCCCCTCACCCCCGCTGCCATTTTGGCCCAGTAGAGGCTCAGGCCTGTGTCAGGAGCACAGATGGCCTTGGAATTTCCACTGTTTTGATAACTAAACCTTTATCTTGCCATCAAAATTATGGTTTCACGGTAATTTCCATTTACTTCTTCTGCAGTGTTCCAAGCTTTCTCACACCCACATTTAGGTATCAAATTGGTAGTTAAACAAGCAAAGGTTTATGCAGATTTTCTCCAACAATTTTCTCAGACTCTTGTGTGTGAAAGCCATGGCTATAATTCTTCTCTCTATCTTTCCATTCCTCATCTGTAAAAATGAGGAAAGAAAAATATTCCTAGCTTAATTTGGTGAGACCAGATTCAGGTGGAATGAGTTTAGCAGTACATAGGAAATCAGTAGTCATGAAATGTTGGCTCTCATCTGTATATTCTGTCAGGTTAGGTTGTTTAATGTCAGATATCAGAATAAGGGCTCTTCTGTGACACCTTTATGTATTTTAAACTATTAAACAAATAGTTTGTTTTTTAAAAACTATTTTATATGTATTGCTTATCTATATCACAGTCTATCTATATCACAGTCCTTATGTGGGCATACAGAAATATACTAGCACGGGAAATGTAATTTTTTCTATTATTATTATTAGTAGTAGTAGTAGTAGTAGTAGTAGTAGTAGTAGTATTTTGGTTAGTTGTGGGGCTTGAACTCAGGTCCTGGGCACTGTCCCTAAGCTTTTTTGCTCAAGGCTACTGCTCTACCACTTTGAGCCACATTTCTACTTCCAGTTTTCTGGTGGTTAATTGGAGATAAGAGTCTCACAGACTTCCCTCTCTGGGCTGGCGTTGAACTGTGATTCTCAGATCTCAGTCTCCTGAGTAGCTGTGATAACAGACATGAGCCACCAGGGTCAGTTTAAGAAACAGAGTTTGGAATAAAGTTGTTTTTTTCCCTTTGCTCTGCAGGAATGGATGAAATTGTAGTTAACATATGATTTTTAGACACATACTACTTTCTCTGTCAGGAGCATCAGAGAAAGTTAGGAACTCTTTGGTGGAAGTTTTAAAATCAGTTTAATTGAAGACCATTTTGAGATCTTTAAAGACATGTTAATTGTTGTTAAACCTAGGAGATCAGAGCATTTTCACTGCTGTTTGAAAAAATAAAAGACCAAAAGAAAGACTATAAAATTTATAGAAGATTAGAAATAAATTCTATGTTTCCATCAGAAAGAATAATATTGTACCATGTGCAAGGAAATGGGAAGACTTAGAAAAGAACTATATTAAGTGAAGTAAGCCAGACTCCCCAAAACATAGGTTGCATAGTTTCCCTCACTTGTTGAATCTAGAATATGCCTATAAATCTACAAGTAAACACATTGGATGGTAAAAGACAAAAAAATACACTTGGACATGATAAACTATACAGGACTCTAGACAGTCACACAGTGAGACCCAAGGAGGATATTCTTAGGAGAGGATCACAAAGGCTCAACAGCTGCGTGCGTATGATCATGTAAAACTGTATTTATCAACATGAACTCCAAGAAATGGAAACCAGATTTTTGTTGCTTTGTTTTGTTTTCCTTTGTGGCTGTTTTTTTTTATTTCTGTTCTGTTTGTCTTGCAAGTAAGTTAATCTGTGGTAGGGAGGGTCAGGGGGGGAGCACAGAAATGGTGGGACAAAGGGTGAACAAATTAAGCAGTGATACTCACTAGGCACTATCTTGAAAATGTGGGGAGGGGGTGGGAGGGAGAGAGCAAATGGAAGGGTGACACTGCTCAGAAGGAAATGGACTCATTACCTGACTTATGTAACTGTAACCCCTCTGTATGCTACCTTTACTGTAAGAATTTTTTTTTAAAAAGGTTAGATAATAAGACGAATAGACATATGTCTGGAATAATTAGGAAAACCCCAATTTCAGATGTGGGGATTTATCCACATAGCTTCATCATTATTATTCCTAATGTCATCCATAGTAATGTCTTACATAAATGCACGACAAGATATGTATGCTAGTGAATGGCTAGCTGTAGCATTGGCTATAAAATGCAATTAATTCAATTGGGACACAGTTCTGTGTCCCCATTACTATAGGAGACAACTGATAACCATGAGTCCAATCCACTCAGTTGTCTTTTCCACATCTGCTGTGTGTGACAGACATTTTCTACTTGGACAGGGCTGGGTACTGGCTAGGGCTGGACACAGGAAGATGAGGGAAACTGGCATGTTCCTTGTCATCACGAATGTCATTCTCCTGGCAGGAGGAGAGGATCAGCGCTCATGTTTACAACACAGTGCCTGCAGTTCATAATAGTGAATTCTAGACTTGAAGTTTTCTTTACCACAACAAAAGTATGAGAGGCCATGTCATGTCCATTCTCACAGTGTTACCTGTACATGGGGTAGACCTAGTTCAAAGCAGGTTGTATCCTACAAGTGTAATTTATGATAATTTAAAATAATATGTATGAGCCAGGCACCAGTGGTTCATGCCTGTAATCCTAGCTACTTAGGAGGCTGAGATCTGAGGAATTCAGTTCAAGGAAGCCCAGGCAGGAAAATTGATGAGAAATTAACCACCATAAATCCTGGAGTGGAGCTGTGTCTCAAAGAGTAGAGTGCTAACCTTGAACAAAAGAGCTCAGGGGCAATGTCTAGGCTCTGAGTTCCAGCCTCATGACCAACAAAACAAGAGTGGCAACAACAGGAATACATGTATAGGGAAGTTAAATATTCAACTATTACATCATTTACAATGCATGAATTGCATACTTCCCTGTGTGTTGACCCCTAGTAACCTTTCCTTTGCTCACCTGCTGTACCTCTGACACTTAGCTTATACTTGACAACCAGGGGATAGGCCCATCTTCCAGGTTGAGACAGCTCTCTTTCCCAAGGCTTTAACTCAACTACCACTCATCTTGGTCTGCTTAGAAGAGTATAGTGGTTACTGCCCTGTGCTTGCTTTGCAAAAAACAGCCCAAGATCTACTCATTAGAAAGCAACTGGAGTATCACATCAAGTTCATGTTTGCACATGTGTGATTTTCCTCCCCCCCTCCCTGAAACACTAGTTCACACAGTAGGCTACACCCACCCGAAACAAGGTACCAGTGAACAGCAAAAGTATGAGCACGCTCACCCTTGTGACCCCTGCCAACAAGCACTTACCCCAGTTCCAGGCACAACCCTCCTGGCAGCCACTCTGCCAGCCCCTTTAGGTCATTTTTACAAGGCTAAGTGCCACATCCATTGGCACTTTTACAGTTACTAACGTGTTAAACACCTATGCATGGAGGGCCACTAAATTTAGGAAACTCAATTTTGCATTTATGGATTTGTAAGAGCATGGCAGTCTTTTTATTAGTTGGTTTCGAGAGATCATGCTGACAAAAAATCATTCCCCTGCATTTGTAGTTTATACGATCTAGCAGTTCTTTAAGAATACAAATGCTCGCCTGAGTGCAGAAACCTTAGCTACTCAGGAGGCTGAGATCTGAGGACTGTGGTTTGAAGCCAGCCCAGGCAGGAAAGTCCCCATGAGACTCTTATCTCCTATGAACCACCAGAAAACCAGAAGTGGTGATGTGGATCTAGGTGGTAGAGCGCCTGCCTTGAGTGAAAATGCTCAGGGACAGGGCTCAAGCCCAGAGTTCAAGCTCCACCAGCACCACCAACAAAGACTATAAGCATTGGTGGCTCGTGCTCAGGAAACAGATCTGCAGACAAGGCAAGCTAGGCAGCCAAATCTGTTAAACTCTTATTTCTAACTAGCCAGTCAGTCAAAACCTACAAGGGGAGCTGTGGCTCAAGTGGTAAAGTGCTGGCCGTGAACGAAAAATCCAAGTAAGCATACAAAGCCCTGAGTTCAAGTCCCATATCAGCACACGTATGCACACACACACACACACACGAATACATATGCAATAGTATAGCAGATGTGACTAAATAGTGATCATGATATTTGTCACCAAGTATGCACTTATTAAATTCTGTTCAATGAAAAAGTTCTACACTTGGAGCAGATGGTTGGGCATGATAGATAAACATCTGCAGCATTTAGCATCCTTTTAAGAAATGCTGTCATTCATGGTCCATTAGCAGTGACATGTCTCCTAATGTATGCGTGTTTTCTCATTACTAGTGTGAACATAACACTATTGAGGTCAAAACACTGTTGTTGGGATCAAATGAGATTAGGTGGCCTTTGTAAAATCCGTCCAGCAGTGCCCAGCATGCAGCCACTACTCAATAAAGATGTTAGTGTCATTGATTTATTGGCTATGACAGAAAATAACTTGTTTCCTCCACTGCTCTTTCCTACACGTTCTTAATACATCTTGAGATGACTGTCTTTCTTATAGAACCCACTGGATAATAGCCTGTGTTAGGGCAAAGAAAAATTCTCATTAAGTTTGCTCCCATTTGGTTTTGGAAGTACACTCGAACCTCTATTTCATCTGTCACGGACTATTTTATAAGAGGAACCAGTTGCATATGTTCCCAAGAGACGGTGGAGAATAGGACAGGGAAGCTTTGATGGAGTCTTTGGGTGGAATGGAGGAGGTTTTGTAATGCTCATAACATCCCTGAGTTTATGCAATAAAAATGACAAAAAAGTGTCTTGAGGTTGTCAGCATAAAGAGGATGGGTACATTATTTTCTGACACATGTTTGAAATATTCTTGTGGTTAAGTTTAAATGAAATCATCTTTCAGTAAGACCAATATCTTCCTTTCATGAGTGGTGTGTGTGTGTGTGTGTGTGTGTGTGTGTGTGTGCGTGCGTGTGCACGCGTGCACGCAGGTGCCAGTACTAAGGCATGAATTCAGGGCTTCACAGTCTCAGATTTTTCACTTGAGGTCAGTACCCTGCCACTTGAGCCACAGGTCTGCTTCTGGTTTTTGCTGTTTAATTAGAGATGAGAGTCTCACAGACTTTTCTTCCCAGGCTGGCTTCAAACTATAACCCTCATATCTCACACTTCTAATAGCTAGGATTACAGGCTTGAGCTACCAGCATCTGGCAGTGTTTTCTGTTTTTATCAGCTGTGCCTAATTCATGTGACCATAGTTTTGAGAACTAAATAACGCCACACGATGAGGAAGAGCACAGAATACTTGCAGTTAGGATTTCCTCTGTCCACCAGAAGGTGGAGCTCTTCAGGGAATGCAGTCAGTGTTTTAATCTAGGGGCAGAGATTTACATCTTTTAACAGGATAGTTTAAAAGACAGAAAAAGATTATTATCGGAATTGTTTTCCCAAAGCTTGGTGGGTGACTTTGGGTAAATTGCTTCAGCTCTGTCAGATGAAAGCATCAAGATTCAAACTCAAGCAGTTTGTTGCCGGACTCTCTTACATAGAATTCTACGTCATTTTTCCATTCTCAGGAGACTCTTCTCACTTGTCGAAAGTAAAGCTATGTGGGAAAAGTGGTTGCCACAGCACCTGGTATATGGGCCGTCGCTCAGAAAAGTCAAGTAGTACACATCTGTCTAACTTGCAGATTTTTGCATGCCATTGTCTTTAGACCTATCTTTAAATGGACATAAGGTAAGCAGGTAGGTAGATAGATAAATAGATAGATAATTGATAAATAAGAGGTTGATGATAGATCAATAGATACATAAATAGACCATCAATGGATATGGTCAATGAGATAGATGATAGATAGATGACAGATAAATAGATAAGGCAGAGAGATAAGAGATAAGAAATGATAGGTAGATGATGGCTAAATGTAGGTAGATAATAGAGATATAAAGAGGCACACTTTATACTCTGAATAGGCTGGGATAGGCATCTGGTTACTGAATTTTAAGTAATGGAGGGAGCTAGATGATTAATGGAGAAGGCCTAGTTTTACATGTTTTTGGCTTTGCCTTTAATGTCTCCAGGCAGTCCTGATATTAAGTCCCTCTGCAACTGCTTCATTTGTGTAGACGGATGAAAGGTGAATGCTCCAGGTGAATGCAAATCGGTTTCTGGAACATGAGATCAGTGATGTTGTTCACACTTGAGATCACCTGCATCTCAGTCCTTAGCTCTCCTGCCTGGAATCCTGATGCCATGTCTCCTCCCAAAGCACACTTTGAAAGATGTAGTTATTTCAGCCGACCACATCCTCAGAACCTCCAGTGCTGCACGCCTCAGTCCAGTCTTCTAGAAAAGCTACTTCTGACTTGACTGCCATAGTGCAGCCTGCTCACACACACACACACACACACACACACACACACACGCACACACACACACGCACACACACGCACACACACACGCACACACACACACGCACGCACACACACACACACGCACACACACACGCACACACACGCACACACACGCGCACACACACGCACACGCACACACACACACGCACACACACGCACGCACACACACACGCACACACACACGCACACACGCACGCACACACAACGCACGCACGCACACACACGCGCGCGCACACACACACACACGCACACACACGCACGCACGCACACACACGCACACACGCGCACACACACACACACACACACACACTTTCTCTCTCCTATCAGCCTTCGACCCCTTAATTTTGATCTCGAAATTTGTTCCCCTTCCAATTGTAAGGTAGATGCTTTATTCTTTCATCTAGCCAACCCTGCCAACTGTGAGTTCTGTTCTGTGATCTGAAAGGTTATTTACCACTCCCGCTGGCTGGAGAGCTCAACAATTGTTAGGTGTCTGCTGTGCAGTGATTTAACATACAAAGGCAAGGCATTTCCCCACCCCTCCCCCACACCAGTCACCCTAGAGAGACAGCTAAAGCCCCATTTCCTCTGCTGCCTTGCCTATCCAGCTCTAGTTATCCAGACTGAACCTGCCTTTTGGCAGGAGTCTGTGCCCCATTCTCTCTTAAAATGGGGAAATAATAGTTTCTACCTCACTGGAGAAGATCTTGGGTAAAATACAATGATGTGTTTTTCTTATTTTGAATGTCAACCAATGAGCTTACATGAATAAAATCTGATCCTCAAATACTGTTTCTAAATAGATGGTGAAATATTCCATTTTTTTTCATGAGAAGATGTCACAGCTTGCCAACTTTGAAAGTCTCTTATAATCCTAAAGAATTTAAACAGAACGCAATAAATGGAAACTACTGATGTCAAGCAAAGGGTTCAACAACCAAATGTCTTTGGGTTCAATTACAATTGTAAAGTGTTCAGCAAAACTAAATTCAACAGAGACACTGACAAGGAGACAACATTGTGGTCATAAAAAAAACAAAACCCAACAAGAACAAAAAAAAAAAACCAGAGTGTGTTTGCATCTCAGTTGCCTGGACGTTGACAGGTTAGTTTCAGATCAAGATCATAAGAGGTATTTTTTCTCTTCTTATTACTTCTGGCAATTATTCTTACTAGTTCTCTTTTGTGGCTTTTAGATACATCTCTTCCACCTTGCCCTTTGAGATGGCTTTGGGAACTGAGGTATATACACTGTGTGTGTGTGTGTGTGTGTGTGTGTGTGTGTGTGTGACTACTTGTGTTGTCTTCTTGTTGGTGGGTGGCTCTGATGGGATTAGTTCTGTTGTTCAAGAACAGAGGGGTGGGTCTGTAAATTTCTTTTCACCATGGGCTGGCTCCCTCCCTTCCTAGTGAATGTATCCTTGCTAGCTTGTGTTTCCATTACTACTGTGGGTGGTTATGTTTGTGTGGGCAGAGATTGGCCCCCACCCTCTGTGCTGTACTAAATGTCGTTGGCTGATGGGTAAAGGACTAGACTAGCTATAACTCAGCCTCTCTGAGCTACCTGTCCAGCAGTGACAGCTTGGTTCTAAGCCTTGCTCCAGCTCATCAGCTCTGTAATAGTTTAGCCCTACAAAGAATAATTAAAATGAGACTTCCCAGGAAACTGTAGACATAAACTGCTAAATCTCAGTGAAAGCAGAAAATTGACATCTGAATATCGAGTCTTCCAATCCACCAACAAGGCATATGTCGCTTCTTATTTAGGTCTAATTTTGAAAGTGATATTTTAAAAACTGACTTGTAATTGTACATATTTCTGGCTACCATGTGGTAATTTAATATAAGCCTTCGATGCAGTGTGGTTAAATAAAGGTAATTGGCATTTTCATCTCTCCTGTTAAACATTTATCATTTTTTTGTGCTGAGAACTTTTGTGTTTCTTTGTTTTGTTGTTTTTTCTTTTTATACATATAAAATGTATAGGCAACTTTTGGACTATAGATACTCTACTTTAGAACATCACATTTTATGCCTGTGTAACTGGCTTAATGTTAATTTTTCTTGGCTGTTTTTCATGGGTTTTCCATATACAGGTTTAATTTAAGACATACGACTTTTTGAAAGATGCCAGGTCCTGACAAAATGTGTCACTGTCTGGATTTGTCTATTTTGTCTTAACTAAATTCAAGCTACATGTATTTTTCAGGAACACTCCATCCTGGTGCTGGGAACACCTGAACGTACCTGTCAGGAGGTGTGCAATGCCAGGCTGCCTGCTCTGCTGGTACTCACTGTGAACAGGTGCTTCAATTACTCACGGACACATCTCAGCATTGCAAAGGTGTAGTTTACCCTGGGGAATAGTCTAGAGGCGATACATTGCGGCTAAACAAACTTGGAAAAGTTAATGTTTTATTTAATACTTGTTTTTAAATCTATATTGTGTTTCATCGATGTATTCTTTTATGTGTGTGTATCTATATGTTCTTTGGTAAGTAGAACTTGAATCTTTGGAGTGACTCCATTTGTGCAATGATTTCCCTTACCTTAAACTCTTCTGGAACAATGGGGTTCTGGAATAAAAGCCTTGAGGAACTGTTTGCTAGCTCTGCCACCTAACACCCGCTGACCATAGTATCCATGTCTGGTTTTGTCTAGAGGAAATCTAAGATGAACCCCCGAGAAAGGGAAACGAATCCTCGGCTTTTTAGTGTTGACAGGACATGCCATGTTCCTGTCTCAGGGAGATCACCGTGGAGCCAGCTAGCTTTTGATCAGTTTTATAGGTTTATAAGCCAGGAAGCAATCTGTTTTATAGACCCTCAATCAACATTAAACAAAAGCAGGTGTTTCTCTTACCTAATGGTATGTAATATCTGAGAACAGATGGGGCTTCCAATAGGTGAGCGCTTTTATTCCAGACAGGATGTATTTTACACCAGGAGGAGAATTTGTATCTATTGAGATTTAACTACGTGTCAGATGTGGTGTTAAAGGACACTTTGTATGTGATTGCTTTGAAATGGTCTAGCTATTATTGGAGTCACAAAATGTGCCTTTCCATGGACCAGCTGTAATCTGGCTTTAATCCACTGGGCACCTCGTCCCTCCATACTTCATCCCACAGAGAGGTAAAGCATAGTGCTGTCCTGCGGCCACAGAGGGCCCGATGCTGTATGCTCCCTGTTTCCTGGTGCCTTTGCACCCATGAGAACCTGAGTGGACAAGAATCCTGCATTCAGCAGGGAAGTGGTAGTAATCTGTTTTGCTATAAAAAAAAAAATCCAAGGTTCAGCAAGCTGTAGTTCTCATGAATTTCATTTGTCTTAAATCGGTGCAGGCCAAAGGAAGATAGAAATAGGAGCGATTCTTCAGTTATTGAGTTGAGGACCAGGAATTGCTTCCCCCACGAAGAGTTTATTTACAAAAATTTGTTTTTAGAAATTAAAATCTTTCCTAAAATGCAAATGAAAAGCCAGATGTGGCAGCATACATCTGTAATCCCAGCACTAGGAAGGTAGAGGTGGGAGGATCGTAAAGTTGAGGCTGTGCTACTTAGTGATACCCTGTCTCCACGAACTCACAACCAAAAAAATAGAAAATACAAACAATGAAATACTTGGTACTTGCCACGTTGAGCATTTTGTTTATGTAAAGTATTACTGTTCTTCCCAAAAGTTCTATCCTTATTACCTTTCGTAAAATAAAAAAAAAAACCAGCATAACTGAAAAACTGAAAGGCTTCTAACAATAAAACATGGACGAGAAATTGTTTCAAGAGTTCAGACTCAAATAAGTTACAGGCAAAGTATTTCCTAGTCACTAGTGGACAAATTCGTTTGTTGTTCGCCATGATTTGAGCTATGCTACACACACTATAAATTGCTCGAAGACATATTCTTCCTATTTGCAAAATCCTCCCCTTTATTTTAGCTCCGGGAAATCACATTATCTTAAATGTCTATGCAGCATTGTTTTCACACAGGGCCAGGACTTCCTTGCTCTATGTCTCTAAAAATGGACTAACTGGTTCAATTCACTAGAGGTCATGCATTCAGCCTTTTGGAAAATCTGACTGAAGCTAGTTTCCAGTAGTTATGACAGGTTGAATGGCGAGGTAAGACAGAGCAAAGACGAAGTTATCATCAACTTCTACCTACGTTTAAGGCTACAAATGATATTTATGGAACCAGGCTTCATTTTTCCAAAACCAAATGTTCCAAGTTTCATACAAGGGAGTGTTATTCTCTATTCATAGGGAGGGTCTTTTGTTTGTTTTACAAAATGGGGGTTATACCCAAAGCTATGTACACATACTAAGCTAGTATTCTACCAGCTGAAGTCCTATTTGGGTGACTCTTAATGGTGTGTTTTCTAAATTCATTAGAAATTTATTGGACTTGGTTTATAAAATTCCTGATGAGCTCCACTAAGGCTCAGTTAGTGCTTCATTCACTTAGTTTTAGAATGCATTCTCCAGGATACAAACACACACACACACACACACACACACACACACACACACACACACACACACACACACGGCCTTTCATCCAGCCATGAGGAATGCCACTGATGTGAATATGAAGTTGGAAATTACAGATGAATATACCACAGATGTGTCCCTTTTCCCCAGCAATCCCAATACCATCCTTGTATCATGGGTAGCAGCAACAATGGAGACACAAGGCTGGAGCAGAATGGTCTTTCCAATGCTTGAGACATCTCTGGAAAATTTTCCCACAGATACATTGTGCTCCATGGATTGAGACCAGGATTCCCAATCTTTGGAGTCAGAACTGTCTTTCAAGGCCCTGCTAAGTTCTGTCTTTAGAACTCTGCTATTATTTTTATAATTAAAGAGATTCTCACCATGCTCTCCCCTCTCCTCCAGGGCACAACTCCATTGCACTCAAAGGTCCTCCAAAGTATTCATTCCTCGTAAGTGTAGAAGCATATAAGCAAGTGTTCAACATTTACTGAATATGGCTGAACCATGAAACAGAGCAGGTATGAGAGGGAGGGAGAATGAGAGAGAGGGAAATATTGAAAAAGAAAAGAAAGGAGGGAAGATGGGAGGATAACAAAAGAATTTTTATGTAAAACAAAAGGGAAGAGATTATCTTTTTCATTTTGTCTTGCTGTTTGCAACCCAGCTCCTCCTTGCTGGTAATGAAGATCGTACAAGTTTAAGGAACTGTTCTAGCTTCTCTAGTATCTTCCTTCTTCCACGGATTGGATTGACAAAGAACATCATCCACAAAACACAAAACAAGTCTGTCCATCTGTTTGTAGCTCGGTTTCTAACTGATGATATAACTGCCTTTGGTTTCTGCCCAAGATGTTCTTCCACTATAAACTTGGAGCCAAATTAGGATCATTTCCTGATTACTTCCTTATTTTCCCCTAATTCGGACTATTATCTCTTTTCTTTAGAATATTCTTTGGGGGAACTTATAGATATCATAAATGGGGAATTCCATGGTGTCACTGTCACCCCCGCAGGGGAATTTTGGGTTCTCCCCTCCTCTGGCCCTCATTTCTGTGGAAGCAGGGAAAACATGCCTAAGCAAAGCATGCCATTCCTTTGGTCTTTACCTGGTGAGCCACACTTCATTGTATTAAAACATTCATTTTCCGGGGCTGGGAAGGTGGCTCTGTGTAGAGTGCTTGCCTCCCATGCATGAGGCCCTGGGTTCAATTCCTCAGCACCACATAAGTGGAAAAAACTGGAAGTGGCACTATGGTTCAGGTGGTAGGGTACTAGCCTTGAGCTGAAGAGCTGAGGGACAGCACTCAGGCCCAGAATTCAACCCCCATGAGTGACAAAAACAAAAACAAAATTCATTTTCCTCTGTCGATTTTAAAATGTCTTTATACTTCTTCTGGAGTAAAGTCTTGGCTCTATTTCTAGCATGTGAATTGTTCAAATGGTAACAGCCAATAGGAATTCATTCTGCGGCTCAGTTGCTAGAAAATTATTTACCCATTTCCAGTGATCCAGTACTGGAGTTGATCAGGATTTCCTGGTATTTTAAGGAATAGTCCATTTGTTTTTCTAGAACCTATTGTTGACCTTTTCTTCTAATGCTCCGCTTTCTAAAGGACATTCCTAAAAATAGGTTACAAATGTATACTTTTAGGTGTAATCATTAAGTAGTTGGGACCAGACATAAATAAAAGCCAGTGTTCTGAGAGATGGAGTTTAACCTTTCCACTACAGGGGGTAGAAAAATCACTATTTGCTCTTTCTCTGTTGGCCATCACACTTTGCATTTCTGGTTCTGCATGCTCTAGAAAACACAGTTAATTATATGTACATGTGCACTTGCAAACGCGGGATATAATTGAACAACAGTTTCAATTTATGGATAGGATCAAATAATATTTCAACTATAGGCTTGTATCAGTGGATGGAAGAGTCATGCCAAGTTGCTGCCATAGTCTCCCTGCATGCTAGATGCTTTCCATTTATTTTTATTCTAAAAAAACCTGAAGTAATGCTATTATTCTTGTCTCAGCCATTGGTAAACCAAGGATCTTTATATAACATGCATGTGATCAACACAGCAAGTTAACTGATGGAGCCTCGATCGGTACTGTACGCGTTTCCTTTGTAAAGAAGTACAAAAAAAATGTTTGTGACTATTTTTAATTTTCTGATCTGTAAGAATTTCTGAACAGGGGACAAATGAGCAGATTTATATTCACTGGGGGCAGTTGTCTCTGTAGTAGAAAGCCCTGTGGTGTGTTGGGAAGAGAATTATATTTGTGATCTCTTTCTTGTTGTAAAGTCCTCAGTCCCCATCAGCCCTGGGCCATTGACAAACCGACAAACCGACATTAAGAATAAGAGGAAAGTCATGTTATTAGATCCCACTTACTGAACATTCCACATTTTAATGGTATGTGTCAGGTGTCTAACACTTTCACTAAGAAGTCAAGTGGAGTTGAGGAATGAACTCCGGGCCTTGTACTTGCCTGAGGAGTGCTCTTCCACTGAGCTAAATCCCCAACCCCCATCAAGCTATTTTTAATTAGCCTTTCTGAGACAGGTTTTATAACTCTAATCCTAACACAGATTCTTCCTCTATCCATCCCAGAACAGATCCATATGCTTCATCGCACCTTGAGTTAGGAGGTAGTAAACTTGAACCTTGGGGTAGGCATCACTATCTGGGATGACCAATAACATGTAAGAACACAGATGTACTACCATTGTACCCAATATCAATGGGCCTCTTATTTGCATTTGTCCACACCATCATCCCAAGAACAACTGAGTCACCCTTGGTCAATTTAGTCTGGAAGGGAATTTCTGATTCTTCTGGATAGAGGACCCTGACTGGTATGTCCTTTCCTTCTCTCTTCATTTCCCTACGTGCAATATGGAAGGCTTGGTCTGCCATGGTGCTTCTAATATTTGTGTAATGTGGAAGGCTTGGTCTGCCATGGTGCTTCTCTAGAATGGACTCAGGTACTACAACAAAGGTGGAAATTCTCTACTAGCCACTTTCAGTTCAGGGGCTAGTCTGAGACTGGAATCTTATATTTTTAAGCATGCCTACACATTCTTGACTATTGTTCTTACATAACGTGCATGTGTGTGTGTGTGTGCACACACACACACACATGTATTTTTTTTGTTGGTACTAGTTTGAACTCAGGGCCTTATGTTGCTCAGTTGATATTCCACCACTAGAACCAAACCGCCTGCCCAGCGTTTTGCTGGTTATTTTGGAGATAGAGTCTTGCAGACTTTTCTGCTCAGGCTGGCTTTGAACCATGATCTTCCAAGTCTCAGCCTCCCCCTAAGTAGCGAGGATATTCAGTGTGAGCCAGTGGTGCCAGGCTTGAATCACATTTTGAAAGAAGTTGTCACTGTCTCAATTCTTCAGAACTTGAAGTGTTTTTGCTTTGTTGTGTATGTCTCTCTGCAGTTTGATAAAGAATATATACCTTGCAAACAGTAGGTGTTCAGTAAGTGTGGGCTGATCGAAGTCATTGGTGGGCGCTGCCTGGGTCAGGCACAGTGGTCCTTGAGAAACTCTGCACAGTGTCCAGAAAAGACAGGCAGGCTCCTGCTTTCCATTATGACCAGGATGTTTCTCCATTCCATCACTCTGTTTCTGGGTCACAGTGAAGTGTATTAATTTATTTGAGCCTTGGTTTCCTGACTACACAATGCGTGTGAACATTACCACCCAAGGATTGGGGTTGCAAAATAATTGGCACGTGCAAAAGGGTCCATAAATAGCTGCCATTATTACTGTTTGAATTACTTAGCAGCAATGGCAATCTCTCTCTCTCTGCTGTTCAGCTTGCTCTCGTACTTCTGCTCACACAGCTCTACACAGATTAACAACAGAAGAGGGATGAGCCAATTTGGTGTGCACAAAGCCAGGCCAGAGCCATACCCTGGCTCTGAGGCTTAACCACCGGTCCAGCAGATGTGGGTCTGAGCAAGTACTCGGGAGGCTTAGGGGAGAAACTTCCAATAAATACCCAAGCGATTCATTAGAGAAGCAGGAGGAGAAGTCCTGGCCTTGTCAAGTCTGTATGATTTGGCAAAAACAAAACCATACTTCTTTATCTCCAAATTAACTCTGAATCTCAGGTCTTTGCCAACAAGCACATTCACATTGTTTGGGGAAAAAATTATGGCATCCTTGTACCTGCTTTCCTACTCTTTGAAGGAACATGCCCCAGACAGCTCTGAGATAGGAGATTGGAGAGTGCAATCAAGCCTAGACTGGGTTCCTGTTTTGCTAACCTCTTGGAGCCAAATGGGTCTATTCATGGAAGTAGCACTTAGGACAGAGAAGCCGTATTTCATCCACGGACTTCCCTTTACATGGGATGAGGAAGAATGATCAGAAAAACCATGACAAATTTCCAATCTTGTTAAGCAGTACAGCTGACCACCGATGAGGCAGATGTACATAAACCTCTGGGATTATTTTTTAATGAAACATTGGGAGTAAAGTTATGGGTAGCAATTCATAGAAATAGTCATTCAAACCTATCATGCTTAAGCATCTATTGTGAGATCCACGGCCCTGTCTCCTTCATGGCAGATACATTCCAACACCCCCAGGGGGAGCCAGAAAACACAGAAACTCTATGTATATTGTTCCCCCACCCCCCCCTTGCATCTGTACATATGATAAGGTTTATTGTACAAATGAGATACACTAAGAACAGTAGATAATAAGAGGGTTATTATAATATACATTACAATGAAATTGCTAGTATCATTTTTTTTTGTCTGTACTGCTGATACTACAGCTTGAAGTCAGAACCTTGAACTGCCACTTGCTTACTTGGCTAGTGCTCTACCACTGGAGCCAATCTCCAGCCCTTCTTTTTGCTGGTTAGTTGAAGGTAGAGTCTTACAGGCTTTTCTGTCTCTGCTGGCTTTGAACCGTGATCTTCCCAGTCTCACTTTCCTGAGTAGTAAGGATTACAGGCATGAGCCACCAGCACGAGGTTTTGAATCACTGCTTTTGTACTTTGGAGCCATTACCAACCAGAGCAAGTGGCTTGAATACATGCAGTGAGAGACAACGAGCATGCCACCACCATCAGGTGAGGGGCTGATGGGCGGTGTGCACAGCGTGGGCACATTGGACAATGGGGAGGGTAGAAATTTCCACCATGCTGCTCAGAACATACCCGATTTCAAATGTAAAAACCACTTAGATCTGGAATTTTCCATGCAACATTCTGGGCGATGCTTTCTCACTGTGGCTGACGGAAGCTGAGGAAAGCTTCACAGCATGTAAGGGAGACGCCTCAGGAATGTACTTCAAGCAAGCTTGGTTGCATGGTCGGTTCATCAAGTAGCTGAACACAGACCCTAGAATTCTTAGTTCTAAAACCCGTGTCTCACCCTGCTCCCTCAGCGAAAGGAAGCAAAACAAAACAACAAAAGTCAAAATGAGAACATTGAAGCAGAGAGGGAGAACACAGTAAAGGACTCATTGTATATCCTATAAGACTAAGAAAAGTACAGGAAGGCGTGGGCTGGGGGCTCGAGAAGGTTGAAAGGGGGGACCCTGAGCGGGGTACATTGTATTCATACACTGCTTTGTAAAATGGGAATCCCTTTGTACAACCGTTTAAAGATAACAAAAAGGAACAGATAATGTAAAAAGAAAGAAAGAAAGAAAATCGAAATGTTATTACCCAAACAGCACGGCTCTAGCAACCAATCAAGGAAAGACAGGTTCTGCCTCCCTCCGGTTGACACTGTATTAATTGAAGAAGAAGTGGGGGGAAAAGTTTCCAGGGCCATTCATTCATAAACAGAAGACAAAGGAAGGTAGGAACAGAGAATGGAATTCGTGATGCTTTAATTCCACCAGGAGCAGAGGGGGATAAAGATGTCACCCGGCAGATGTGGGAGTGATAGATAAGGGGACTGCGCCATGCTGTGTCACTGTAATGTTGAGTAGGCAAAACCTTGGAAAGGACACACTTAAGTCTAAGCTCTATGGCTTTGTCACAGCCTCCGTGACCTTGCCACTTATTTATGTGTCTTCTCTGCTTGCGCAAAGGTCTTTTGCAAAGGTGTTTTCCAGGGACTTATCATTAAACTCCATGAGCGGAGAGCAAGAGGCTAGAAAACAGCCATCTAAAGGCAGCGGAAAGGTCTTTGAAGAGGAACCTAAGGAAGAACTGCTATCTCCTGTGAGAATCAGGCATGTGTTTGAGTTTCTGGACCGAGAAGTCAGACGCAACTTCACGCCCAGACGATTTTAGGAAGGGGCTGGGGTTAGAGCCTGTGAGATCTAGAAGCAGTGCTGGTCTTAGACTCCTAGAGCCCCGTTGATTTTCAGGACATTCTTTCATCCTGTTTCTTCCTACATTTCCATAAAGACTAAATTAATCAGATCTGCCCTGCAGAATCTGCAGAATGGAGGTGGGCACAGAGGGGTTGCTTGTACAAGTTCTATTCAAAGCGATGTGTTTCATTTAAGCAGGGCATCCCTTACATTTGAAGGTCTTTCTTTGGAATATGGACCATATACCTAATATTCAGCTTTCATCTTGGTCATACTGCTGTTCAGGGGAACTTGAGCACGAAGACTCAAATTCTTTGGTGTGATGAGATTACTTGTCCCAGGAACATGGGCGTATTAATGTTTCCAAACCTCAGTCATAGAGAGACGTGCTGGGCAGGGTTGGGGGAGCAAGATTTGAAACTCTTTTAGATTTGAACTCTTTTAGAGTTACCTCTTCTCAGAACACAAACAGAGAATTCCATTTTTAAAAAGAACTGAGAATAATCATTTTGAGCACTTACTGAATCCCTATCACAGAGGAATTTATGATCAGGTAATATAAGGTGGGAGAGAAAGAAAACCTTACATATTCACGAAGAGAGCAGACAACAGGAAATACCATACATAATCAGAAAAGGCAAACAGAATGAGGAGATGCTAGATTACAAAGTGGGTGGCTTTTAGTAGTTACTAGAGGAAGAAACTTATTGAACAGAAGAAAGCTGAGCAACAGTGTAGGTATAGATTGGTAGCCAAGTAGATATCTAGAGATAGTGTGTTCCACACAGAGCTCAGAGCCCACTGAAGGCTCTTGATTGGCAGCATGACTGAGGTGTGTGGGGAGCTCTTTGTCCTGTTGTGATGATCGATTGGGATCATCAATGGTGCCCATCCTCACCCTTGGTGTTTTCTCCAGGGAGATGGCTCAGTACAAATGAAGGGTGTCAGCTGATCTCAAGAAACATGCTAGTTCTCAACAACTGGCTTCTTTTCATCATGTGTCCATGGAGTCATTGGAATGGTTTGACTAATAAGACCTGAAATGGATTCCTTCCAGAGGACAATAGGGTCCAAAACCTAGGCTGAATCTTCAGTAAGCATTTGTGATATTCTTCTATGGGTGGGGAGGTACTGTTTCTCCTCATGTGAGAAATGAGGAAACTGAGGCTTTATTAAAGGGGTTGAGTAGTCTTCCATACTCCAACGAGATGAGCGGAGCCACACATCTCCCGAGGGCTCTTTTAGGAAGTACCATCATGGATGGAAGCAATCTCCTGACATTTACTAAGTGTTGTTCCAAACCTGTCCAAAGCAGGTATCTCCTTTATTCAGTCCCTGTGTACCTTTCCTACTTTTTCTCTTTTGCCCAAGTGTTTGGGTTCAAGAGGCACATGCGGAGATGACCAGTCCTAGCCACACCCATGGCGGCGTACTTATCACAGAATTTCCATTTCACTCTCGACTGATGGGGGACGAATGGTACGGTCATACATCAAATGTATTCACAGTATTCCGAACAAGCCAGTGGCTCTGAACTAGACAGCCCTCCAACTGGCTGCATGCAATACTCCAGCAATTCATATGGTATGTTTTTCCCCCAAACCATTGGTCAAAATGACCAGTGGAGGACTCAGTCATTCCAAAAGAATAGGAAGGGGAAAGCAGTTATGAAATCCAAGGTATTTACCCATCCTGGAAGCCCATGAGCCATTCAGCTATGCGCCCTGCAGATGAAGGAGAAATTCTACCTCCCTCTCTCTTTGTCTCTGTCTCTATCTCTGTCTCTGTCTCTGCTTCTCTGTCTCTGTCTCTCTCTCTGTCTCTGTCTGTCTGTCTCTCTCTCTCGCCCTCTCCCTTTGTCCCACAAGCAGCTGTTCTGCTTCCAAAGCGAAGCTATGAACCTCAGGACCACATTTGGTGAAGCAGCTGCCTGCCTCTAAATTGTGTCTTCTGAAAAATGAGGGTGGAGGCTCTTGGAGAGTCTCAATCTCAGACGAAGGTAAGGCCTACTTTGGAGCCTATGCTGAGATTGGGGTGAGATTCCTTTTGTGGAACCAAAGAGCACTTCTGGCACAGCCAGGACTGAAATGATTTTTTTTTTCTAGAGGAGCCCTAATGAGATGTAAATAGCTCTCCCTGCCTGCTCCCCCTGTCACCAGCCTTCTCCATTACAGAGCACAGGCCTTGCCAGTTAGCCTGAGTTCTGGAAACTCAACTCTTTGGTCTGGCACAAACAAGCATTAGGAAGGCTATAAATAATCATCTTATTCCCACGTCTTTGTGATCGCAGAGAGGCGGCTGTGGCAAACAAATAAATTGGCAGGTCCTCAACAACTTCAATGATTATTGACATGGGAAGCTTGCACGGTGCATTTGGGAATACAAGTAGCATTGTTATTATTATTAATCATTATTATTATGCGTTTAGAAGGACTCACAGACAACAGTCCCCTTTGCTCCCATTTGCTTTCAAACTGTGGCTTTGATAATGTTCCCACAATCAAGTCCATAGCTAGCTAGATCTCTCATTTTTCCAAATGCTGACAGCAAAATCTGGAAAGGAGAGAGAAATGCTTCAGGTGCTTGAGTCATGAGATCCTGTCTTCTATTGAAGCTTCATTTGTTGGATAAAGAAAAAGCTGATCTACCCTCCACCCCAGGGGCAGGAGTTACAGCCTCGCTGCGGCTGAGGGTGGAGTAAGGACTCAATCCTCATGAATTTTCATGGAGCTTTGGCTGTGAGGTATTAAGGGACCTCTGACATTGTTTTGTTTGGTGTTGAGGGTGTTATTAGGACGGACTTGGAATTTTCCCAGGGTGCTCCTAGAGGATGACCTGTGCTTGCCCTCCATGGACAGAATCAATGCTACACTTCACACACTGTGCTCCTGTAATTAATAATTTCACACATCTGGGACGGAATTGGGGCCACAGGAGCCACCAGATTTGCTTATGCAGAGAAAAAGGATACAGATTTGACAGGCAGGAAGAGTGACTTCCCATTGGGACCAGTAGAGCGTTCTACCATCTCTGTGCACTGAGCATTGCCTGAGCACTGTGTGCTGGGGCCAGGATCTTACTCTATCTGTGCACGGTGGGACATGTTGCTGGGTACCACCATCATTGCCAAGGTCAGAGAAGTGACGTCATGGTTTAAGGTCAGAAATCCATGGAGTTTAAATCATACCTAGGGAGGGCTTCACTCACAGCTCGTGAACTTGTAGCAAGTTACATCTCGAGAACCACTAATGTCACGGGTCTCACCATGTAATTGAATCATTAAAAAGAAATACCATAGGTCCCTATGTAGGATAAAAGAAGGCTTCTTCCCTTTACTAAGTCAGACAGATAGCCAGATGCGAGCATTCGAATCTAAATAATGTAAAAAGAACATAAAAACAAATAGCTCACTCTATAATTAAGCCTTCAAATTTTCCACTCGAAGACGGGATAATGATGCGTTCTAATTATTATAAAAATAACAATCTATTATCACCACGATGAAATTAACAATTATTATAAAATTCATATTAGCGTGGAACATCTCACTTTGTGAAGGGAACACCCCTTGTGGTTCCCAACTTTTTTAACAGTACTAGGAATATATTTGTATAGAGAACTGTACAGATTACGTTATATGAACAGGGACAGGGTGGGAGAAGATGGTAAATGGTTGGATTCAGTCAATAATCTTTTCTTTTTTTAATCACCTGTCAGTACACAACACAAAGACAAAACTGTGATGGAGTGAGGCAGAATGTGTTGGTTTAGGACTATAATTTCAAGTACTTGAGAGGCAGAAATCTGGCGGATCATGGTTTGAGGCCAGCCCCAGGAAAATCTTAGACTCCACTTCAACATCATCATCATCATCATCATCAACAACAACAACAGATACTGTAGTGACCCCAGTTTCATGAAAGGCATAAGTGGAAGGGCATGGGTAAACAGCAGCTTTGGTCAAGAGTGAGATACCATCTGGAAAAATAACAAAAGTAAACAAAGTCTGTTTGAGTGGCTGGAGAGGTAGAGCTTGCATAGCCATTGCAAGGCCCTGGGTTCAGTATCCCAGTAGCACCAAAAAATGAAAACTGTGGTAAAATACACATTTTCAACTCAAACAAACAAGGGTATGCAAACCTGCAATGTCCACGCGTTCACCTTGGTTTTGTTAAGAGAAACAAATGCCTACCCTCTGTCAACAAGAAATGGAAATTATCTTTCTGGAAAAACATTATCAAAAATCTTCACATTACCACGCTTGCCTAATGAAGCACTTAGTTAACAGAATAAAATCTGCATGTCATCCTACATAGTCAAATTCCCTGTGTGTGTGTCGGGGAGGGGGGTGGTGGTGGTGGCAATGATCACTCAAAGGAAGAATGCCAAGTGATCAGGGGGTTAGCATCAGTGTTTCCTCTAGATTGTTCCAGGAGTCCAAACTAGAGGCTCCTCTGAGTGAACTGTGGAAGACTGGCATGAGAACCAACAAGCCTTACTTCCAGCACAACCTGGAAAAGCAGCCTGGAGACGGGGATCCTTTTTTTCCTGTCTTTGAAACTCATGACCCCGACTACAGATTTCTTATGAATCCCCAAGGGAGTGCCACCCTGTTTTGTGAAAGTGACCAGCTGAGATTCACTGTTTATACAAGCAAAAGGGCTTTTCATGACCAAAACAGGTGTGTGTGTATGTATGTGTATGTGTGTGTGTGTAGTACTGCATATCTGAGTCATTCGTTAGAGTCAATGACTCTTTCTTTTCACTCCTTCTGATGGATGCACACCATGAACACAAGTCCTCCTACTCCCTAAAAACGTCATCCTGAAGTACAGGCAGAGATGCCGATGCCAGGTTTTGTTGGTCATGATCAACCCAACAAAGGCTGTGAACAACCATGGCTAGCATGCCATTCTTCACTTCTAATGCAATCTGTGACATTAATAGTATCTTTCAAGAGGTTAGATATAGGATCTGACAGGACCAACCATACCATGGCGGCTTGAAAATCGACTGTGGTCTACCTAAGCAAGCAATTTGAAGAAGAAAAACAACTAGTCTGAAAGTAATGGTGTATGACTGACTCCAGGCTGAACATAGACTGTTCTCTTTTTTTTTGTTTTAAGAAAATGGTTTTGCATTGAGTGGTAGCTCCTAAGATTTAGAATCAAAATTCCAGATAAGAACAATAAATAAAGAGATGCGATAGTGAGATCGATCTTTTGTGTTTCTGAGGACTCAGCAAATGGACCTTCCGATGTAAAACCACCAATCAGATGCTCCTCCAGCAATGGCAAATTAAAATAGTCTATTTGTGCAGGGACTGAATATGATCATTTCTGTCTCAACCAACCCCTAAATAGCAAGGGGTTCTGGACATGGAAAGGAAAATTGGGGTCAGATTGGAGGCGATTACCGCCTGCAGATGCTACATGCAAAGGCTGATCCCTCAATCATAAGCAGGTCCATGAGGGCTCATTTCCAATTCTCCCTCCCAGCAGCTCATCCAACACTGCACTCTGGGGGCCAAGTGAAGATTTCATGTCTTTATAGAGATTGGCTTGTCAATTGGGTTTCATGGGTCTAGGAAGATAGAAGGTACAGACTTCTTACTTCTGATTTTATTTTTTTCCTTGGAATTGGTGGTGGGACTTCATCTCTTTTGGAGTCTGCTTTCCACAGTCACTGATTCATCTTCCTTGGCTTCGGAAGTGGTTAAGGGACAGGGGTGCTATTGTGGGCTTTCTTTTGTAACAGCCTCTGAGCTATTCCTCCTGTCTTGTGCTGTCTAAGGTACATTTGGAGAGCCAAGATGGGGTTAAGAATGTGGAACTGAGCTCTGTCCCAATCTCAGGTGGAATCCTTGAAGGGAAGAGGGAATTTATGGTGCTAACTGGAGGGCTCAGGTCTGAGTGCATAGGCAGGAAGTGGGATGATCTATGTATGGTTCAGCCCCAGGACCAGAGAGAAGATGCTATTTTTTGGATCCAGTCTAATGGGGCAGAGAAATGAGTGCAAATTATTTAGGACAAAGATCAAAGCATCTTCCACATAAACCAACAAAATCATACAGATCATAAATGAACAAAATCCCTGGGGAAAGGGGAGACCAAGTTCCCAAATAACATTAAAAATTAGCTATAAAAAATCCAGATAGAGCCAGGCGCTGATGGCTCACACTTGTAATCCTAGCCACTCAGGAAGCGGAGATCTGAGGATCATTCAAAGCCGGCCCAGGCAGGAAAGTCAATAAGACTCTTACTTCCAATTAACCACTAGAAAACTGGAAGTGGTGCTGTGGCTCAATGTGCTAGCCTCGAGTCAAAGAGCTCAGGGACAGCAGCCAGGCCCTGAGTTCAAGCCCCATGGCCAAATAATATAAGCCTCTAACTTTCTGGTATATTTTCATAGTCTAAGCCTCCCTTTTTCCCTTTTGAGACTCCCAGGACCACCTTTCAACTCATAACCGTGTTATAGTTATCAGCACAGTGAAGAATAAAGATTTAGAACTAAAGAATCTTTCATCAGTTCCTGCATCTTTTAACAGATTCTAGTAACTTATCTGGAAGGGAATTGAATTATTTAGATAACTTGACAGAAAGAATGAAGCAAAAAGAAGAGAATCATGTCATTCTGTGACATAATATCTATCAAATGATGGTCAGGAAATAATAGAGGGATTGAGTCTCTGCTATTAAAATTATCCTTCCAAATTATATTATCAGAAGGTCTGTCGTCATAGAAACAAGTCTCTGTGGGTCTCTGGCTTTATCTCCTTTCTTCTTTTGTCTTCTCTGTATCTTGACCACCATACCCACTCCATTCTAGAAATACAGTAAAGGATATCACATACACACACACACACACACACACACACACACACACACACATCCCCACACACGTATACATGTGTTTATCAGCTTTCTCTTCATGACCAGGTATAGAAATACAGGACCATGGGCTAGCATGGCTCCCTTTGCATTTCTCCACTGTTGAAGGCACATGGACTTTAACAAAAAAAAAGATCCTTCTTCCTCTCCTCTTCCACAAGGAAAACACTTAGCACTGTACTACAGTGATTAGGATGATGATAATGATATTAATAACCTCTTACTTTGATGCATTATGATTTATAAAGTGCTTTTCCCCAGCATTATTTCTGACCCTTGACATAAAATTCTGCTTGTGATTAGCCTCATCTGACAATGAGAGAAGGAAAAGGAGGAGGAAAAAATATGAAAGGCTCTAAGATAGAGTTCATGACCTGCTAGCTAGTGGATCGCTTCTAACTTATAGAATAGCATGCCTAGGGTGTTTTATGTATGAAGAATGACTTACTCACATTTCAAAAATCTCTTAACTTTTTAATGAAAAAGCTCCAATATTCTCTTTTAAAATCTCAATGCCTGGCTACATGCTAGGGAAAGTTCAGGAGGAGGGGTCAATCTTTTTAGAGCAAAGTGTGAGGATTATGTCTGGATTACCACGGTCCCTTGACCTATAACTGTCCTAGTTTATGTGTCTTGCTTGGCCCTAGTGGGAGCTGGAGTTTACAACTTGTTTTCTGGAAAGATGAGTACATAAGAACAAGCAGCACATACATGGCAGAGAAGGAAGTGGGGCCAAAGCTCTGGAAGCAAACTCCCGCCCACAACTGCATCTGGTTCTCAAGCGGCATGACTTGATTTGGATCCCAGAATACCAGAGGCCAACATGTCTAATCATCACTCCAGACCACGTGACATGGGATTCAAATCTGATTGGAATGGATGAGAGGGGAAAGGCGTTGTTCTAAGAAGTCCGGGGAATCAGGAAAGGTCCTGGACTTGCTGGTGACCCAGCCTGTCTATATTGAATCATTAAACATTTGGGCATGGACCAGGAGTTCTATTCTCTCCATCCCTGTATGGAGAGTAGACTAAGTACTTGACCCTCCAAATGTAGGCCCAGGATCACTTGTGTATTAGTACTTGGTTAGAGTTTGCTGGTCGTTTGCCAGTAGAAGGTGGGTGCTGGTTGGTGATTGGCTCCTTCTCCCACTATTCTAGAACCCTACCTGCACACTACAGGTCTTCCTGTGCTATACCAGCACTGTGTCACCTCAAAGTGCCCCTCAGAAGACAGTGAACTGCACTGACTCTTACCTTACATGTGCAAATCTAAATCGGTGACTACATGAGGTCACATTCATGGAGCTCTTTGACCACCTAGTCCTGGATGCACCCTGTGTGTGGTTATTTTTTCTTTTCTTTTTTTTTTTTGGTGGTCGAGGGGCTTGAACTCAGGGACTGGGCGCTGTCCCTCAGTTCTTCAGCTCAAGGCTAGCAAACTACCACTTGAACCATAGAATCACTTCTGGCTTTTTCTGCTTAAGTGGTGCTGAGGAATCGAACCCAGGGCCTCATGCATGCAAGGCCAGCACTCTACCACTGAGCCACCTTCCCAGCTCCATACAATGAATCCTTGCCTGCATCCTTCCCACTTCCCCCTTGTCCCTCCTCTCTTGCAAGTATGTATTTTCTGGCCTACAAATCTGCAAGTAAACATACTAGCTGATAAGCAAGGGGTTACAAATGGATGAACTGAAGTATAATAGAGTCTACGGGGAGTGAAAATAGTATAATCCTTTAAAAAAGCTAAGTCAAAGCCCAACAAAATAAGGACACTTAGATTTATGTTTAGAAGTTAGTCCGTAGAAAATAGGAGATATTACAAGAAGTATCCACACTGTACATTCTGGCAAACATGGATGGTTTTAATGACTTCTCTCCATCTTGATATCAAAGTCTATGTGGTAAGACTATCAGCATATGGAAATTTCAAAATGAATAATGTGGAAAATACTTTCTTATGATTTATAAGAATAGCTTATGAATTAAGGGCTTGAGTGCCTCCTCTTTCACACACATTACCCAGCTTTTTATATTTTTCCTAATTGCATTTGTTATGTTTATCAAGATTTGCAAATGTGGGCCTCATTTTTTTGTTCATTTGTCGATTTGTTCAGAATAGCAACCTGACTTCACTGGGGAACTTTGGAAAGTACAGGCCCTTGGTTCAGGCTTTCTCCTGCCCCACATATCCTTATAACTTTGTCCTGGAATCCTACATGGCACCAAGAGAGTTCAAAATTTCCCCAGGTGACTCCATGTACAACCATGATTGAGAAACATGGCCCTGCAAAATGCCTCCACGTGGCAAGATTAGATAATACTCAACCCAAAGCATTGCATATTTTGGGAGAGTTGGTTGTTCTGTGGTTGTTAATTGCTGTTCTTATGCCTGTACTGAGGTTTGACCTAGCAGCTTCCCTCTTGCTGAGAAAGGACTTTGCCGCTGGAATCATACCCTGATTCTCAGGTATTGTTGTTTTTTGTTTTGTTCTTTAGATGTTGCTTTCCTTAGTTTTTCATAGGGTATGCATTTTGGCTTAGAACGTACTTGAAATTTTAGGATACAATTTGTCTCAGATTGTCTTTTATCTCTCTAATTCCTCCTTGATCTTTTCCTGGGAGAGAATTGGTCTCACAATCTAATTGAAAAAAATATAATCATGTCTATTATGGTGAAGCATCAGAATGGATCAGCACAGAAGTAAAAAGTTCGGAAAGTTCTGGTCTTACAGAGTTGTAGGGGAAAAACAAGCAAGAAGGAATTGGGTTTTCTGCTTCATTTGCAAAGAATTGGTATTGGAAACTGAACCTTTCACAGACTAAATTGGTTAATGCTTAACTGAGTTACTTATTCCATTGAGATCACTTAACAACAATCTTGACAATCATCACCAGAGAGATGCAATGGAAGCTTCTTCCCTGTCCTTCTCCCATGTCTAAGACTTGATTCTTGCATGGGTACTCTGTAATTATGACTCCTCTGTTGACTGACTCGTCAATGGACAAAGGAGCTGTCAAGAGCAGGCATAGATCTGGTAGTAGTCATTGTCATGGCTGAGTTGAATGTCAGGTCTTGACATGACATTATTCAGTCCTGACTTCAGCTCAGACAAAGAAATACTGTAGGCCCAATACAATGGATGACACCACCACAAAATGCTTTGAAGCATTACTTTTGGTAATGTCTCCAGCTTTCTAGCCATATGATATTGATTTCCAGCCCTGAGACTTAAAGTACTTATAGTACCCTTACAGCCCTAATTAGTGCTATAAGTAGTCTCTCACATTCCCTTTATACAAAAACTTAAAGGGCAAATAGGATCTATTTTCTTTCCAGATACATGTATGACTGGCACTCAGACTTAGAATTCTTCAACTTTCCTCACAGTCTGTTATTATTCAAGTACAAGTAGGAATTTTTTGACATTTCAGTTTGAAATTTATAGTTATAAAATCAATAGAATTTGGGCCCTGGCAACCTATCTCAGACATGTAGTCATGTCAAAATGTAGAATTTCACTACAGAAGGCTTTTTTTCCCTATGAATTCCCACAGAATAAAATATGCTTACAGATATTGGTCCATCTTCCTCTTTACGCAGTGCCTGATGAACCTTCATCTCTAAAAACATAGCACTTGCCCTAGTGGTACAGAGTTTCATACAAACATGTAACCTTGCTTCCATCAGTATTTCCAGCTGAAGTCAGATGATGCCCTAAATACAAAATCAATCACTAGCTCCCTTTAATCTGACAGATACACATTAGGCATCATATATATGTAAAACACAGCACGAAGCACAGTAGGCACAGATGATAAGTGCACTGCAGACTATGGCCATATATGGGTAATGGGTGGTAATGGGACATAGAAAGATGGAGAAAGGCAACAAGTTTGTACAGGACATAGAAACAGAGCTCAGAACTGTGTGTACCCATGATGCGATAGAGTTGAAAAAATATGCAGAAAAAAGTCCAGTCACAGAACAAGCACATTCTGTGGTTTCTGTTAAAAGATGTTCAGGAGTGAGCAGAATTAAGCTGTAATGATCAAGGAGAAAATAGTTATCTGGAGGTGGGTTCTGATGGCGAGGGAATGCAGGAAGTGTCTTTGTAAAATTATAGCAGTTTTGTTTTATTGTTAATTTAGAAATTCTCTTTCAGAAGCTGTACAAAGGAGTTCAGTTCAACATGTGAATCTGATCACTGCATCTTGATCAGTGTCCTCTCTTCCATCATTTTCTCTCCAATTTACCCAGCTCCAGGCATCCCTTAAGTTACCTGGTTGCATTTTCCATATGTGCATTGAACATCATGGCTGCATTCATGCCCCCCTTCCTCTCTGCATTGAACATCATGGCTGCATTCCTGTCCACCCTTCCTCTCTGCATTGAAC